>NW_027156745.1:409-44916 GCF_002600585.1 Cystoisospora suis | reverse complement strand
AGAAGAAATACTCGTCGGCGTTCGCGCAAATGACTCAGATGCCTGGTCGTACGCGTGTGATTGTATCTGCTTTTGCCATTCCTCGCATCTCCTTCGGTTTAGTATCCGAATACAAGTCACTACACGCGTGTACACAAGACCAGGGGTCTAGATCACTCCCGTCCGAGTCCCCTTTACGGAAAGAAATCCCCCTCCCTTCGCCTTTTTTTTTGCGGTACGAAGAAAGCCGTGGATGTCTTAGGAGGCAGTGACCTGTTCTGTGCTGTCGCGTAGACGGAATGATGATAGAGTGACGATGATCGGCTCTCCGACGGTTTCATCACACCCCCTATAGCACGACTGTTGTTAGCAAAACAGTCAAGGAGGCCCTTTCATAGTGGGCGGAGCAAGTGTAGAATTAGGGATTCTCCGCGAGCGCAGAGTCATACCGAAACGAAAGGCAATACTCCGAATTTGTAACGGGTGTCCGGAATTGTCATCACCTATTCCGAGTCCACTTCGCTTTCGGTCCCAACACGCCTATCCTCAAGTGTGTCCACCGATATCCGTGTTGTGACACTGGTGAGTGCTTCCGTTCCTTGGTGTTCTGAAAGCGTGGCCATACTCACAAAGGGAATTTCTACTCGAGGTTAATGTCCTCGCCGTTCGACAAAACCTCTCGTGACCTGGGACACTAGTCCAAGGAGTGGACACACGAAAATACAGGAACCAGTACCCGTCGGCCTCGAGGAGGGTCCGAACTTTTCGGAAGGAGGAGGTGCGAGTAGCAGCAAGCCGAGGTTGAAACCGATCTTTCGGATCAAAAAGCGCGAATCTCTCCAGCTGACTATATGTAGAAGATTGGAGGCGGTGTCAGCCACCTCGGTGTCATATGTAAGCATGCATGGAATTGCTTGTCTGAAAAGAGCTTGGGGACAACGCTGCCCACCTCCAATGTAGGCCCGGGGATGGCCGTCGTGCCTTGGAGTCCCCAACTTGAACAAAGGAGGGGTGGCCAGCCGCCTACTTGTCGTTCACCAGCCACCCAGCCACTAGAACTCTTCCGTTATGAGGAGAACTCCTGACTTGGTGTGGAGAAAGAACTTCAATCGTTCTGTGTAGTCGCCCTTCTCCGTCAAGGACATAAGCATTCCACACTCCGGACGAGCTCGGGAACAGCTGTTCGATACTGTTTATGTCGGGGTGCGGACGGAGAGAGAGACGGTCGCGGCTCGACGGGGCAACGGTGGGCCAGCGGGCTGGGAGGCTTCAACGCGCTCTACAGTCGCGGAATGGCGCGCATCTGCGATGTGTGCGTGCGGGCGAGGTAGTACACGCCGGTGGAACATTCCTCGGTTTCAGTCCTCGCATACCTCGCGAACAGGCTAGGCTTCTGATTGTCATTGTAGCTTCCGGGAGCCTAGCGCGCTGAATCAAAAGGGAATGCTGCCCCGAAGAGCCCTGCTGCGCCCCTCGCTAGCCCGACCGCGATGCACATCCTGTCTTGCATACTTCGTAGCGACTGTGTTATTGTAGCACATACTCGGATCCGGCTTTCCCTTTAGAGCAGAGAAGCGAGTCTCGGACTGCGTCAACATAGACAGACAACATACCCCCCAGCTAGCATACCGCGGAGAAGAGCGACGAAATTGTCACTGGTACCTGCGAAGACACGCAGCAGGGGTATCCTGCGTTCTGGGTCAGGGGACCGCCGCTCGCCCTGCGGCAGAAAGCCCCGCATTTTCCATGTCACCCTATGCTGGCCGTGCCGTCGGGAGACTGATGGCTGCATCCCCTAAGGGGTCCCTACGAAACCCGCAGCACCTGGACACGCGCGCCAAGTGTATCCGGCGGTAGGCAGTCCGCGGGATCTCCCGCGTCGCTGTTGCCGTCAGTCAAGTACTCGGCTAAAACAACTGAGCCGCTGCGGACCTTTTGGCTCCTCATGGTTAACTGTCCTCCCTCCAAGAAATACGCCCCGAGTGATTTCGGTTTTCACAATTACGTCCGCTCCCTGGGCGTATCCTGCTTTGACGGCATCCGTTTGCCAGTCCGTCAACTGCCTGCGAGGCTGGCTGCCCCTCCCGCCAGCTGAGGGCAACGGCCCGCATTCCGAGGAGTGGCATCACCTAGCACTCTTCCTACCTCGCAAGGCCGACAAGCCTTCGCAACGAGGCGGAAGTGTCAATATCCTTACCAAATATCTGAAGCCGAGCAGCTACGGCTTTTATTAGCCGTCGTCCGGATTGCTGGGGATGTCCCCAGACCGCGTCGTGGCCACCCGTTGTACCGGGACTTGCCCGGCCACGCCGCCTCTCAGTTCCAGCCCCATGGCTCGTGCTGGGGCAGCTTTTGGGGCGAAGGAGGCAACGGAAGCGTAAAGAGGAGTTTGCCGAAGTTCTCAATGGAGATTCCGCCCGAGCAGTGACAGCGTGGGTTCGCCTTCGCTCAAATTGTTGACGCCTGCGCCCAGCCGGAAATTCCGTCGTCCGCGTAGGGAGAGACCCGGACCGTCACGGTGTCTGTCGAGAGCGTCCCCCCGCGGCACGAGCGGCGGGGGACCCGGGGAAACCGACAGGGGAACGGGCATCAATCGGCGGCTTCGCGAGCTGCCCCGTCCGGCAAAGACGAGCTATAGTCGGTCTTGAGGCACCACAAGTGACCTCCTAGAGTGGCACTGTGACGCGCGACTCTGCGTCTTCCAAACTGTCTTAGATTATCCGTGGTCCCAGAACACTACGCCGAATCGCTTTCATAAGTCCAAGTAGCTCTGGTTGTTCCGTCGCCCTGGTACAAGGGCCGTGTTACATCATTCCGGCTGCGATTGCTGCTGCTTCGGGGTGGGGCTCGTAACCGGACTTGTGAGTGGCTCAGGCGTTACTCTTGTTTGAACAGGAAGCGATGTTGACTTGCGCCCCAAAGTCACGCCAGTGCCTTGTGCGCGCACAAGTCTCTGCTGCGTGTCCACTACTAGTTCTTTTTTCTGTGACTGCCGCCGTAGCTGGCAGCGTCACGCAAAGCAACAAGTGCGAGGGCGAGGGGAAGGAGCTACAAGTCGTCCTGGGTCTGACCTCAAAAACAGTGTCGTTTATATGTCCCACTGCGCTGCCTAACCTGCTTCCTTCTAAAGAACAGGATGCCCCAAACTTCCACAAGTGCTTTGCTGAGAAGGAGTGCCGGAATGAGAAGGAGTTCAGCGAAGTTGTCGGTGCAGAAGTGGCCCTCGTTGTCACTGGGCCAGCCCAAGCCAGGGAACCGCAAGAGGGCACCACCTATACAGTAACGGCTCAAAAGCTTCCGGAAACGACGAAGAAAGTGTATCTCCAGTGCACAGGCACAACAGGCTCTTCGCTAGCCCGGGACCTCGCCGCGCAGCCCAAGAAGAACTGCACGGTCGAAGTAACCGTTCCGGCGAAGCCATCCGCTGACAGTAAGTGAATGCCTGAACAACTAGAGGGAGGTGCCTTCCGGCTGTTTACCTCACCGGCACTTCCGCTGTTGTCAAGCCACCTGTGTGCGAGGCACGCGAGTGGGGTCGGCTGCTCGACGCCACTGTGTCTGAAATGGAACAGTTCTTGTCTTTCTGCTTGGCACTCGTGACTCAGGACTGGTAACCCTTCCTTCATTTGTCCCGGTGCTGCAGCATGTGCTGAGGAGAAGGGGATCATCACGGTAGAAGTGGACCCGACAGGAAAGAGCGCAACGTTCAAGTGCGGTGGTGACCTGACGTCCATACAGCCGAAAGAGACCACTAAGGTTTACACGGACGACTGCTCTACCGCAGTGTCCCTAGATGAGGAGCTCCCGTCAGCGACACTCACAGTGGACAACTTGATGAACACTTTGGCACTGACTGAGCTGCCTAAAGCCGAGAAGACACTTTGCTACAAGTGTGTAGATGCAGTTGAAGGATCCACGTCAACCAAGGAGTGCAGAGTGAAGGTGAAGGTTCCGTCGAGTGGGAGTCCGAGTGTAGCCACGCACGCAAGCACGAGCATTTTGGCTGTAGTGGTTCTCGCTATTATCTGTTTCCACTAATTCATGCGATTTCGTATGCGTGACTGGCACGGTCACTTGTGGGTCTTGCATCGTCTTTTGCATGCAACTCGTTTGGTCATCTGTAACAGCGATCAGAACATCCCCCCTGAATACGAGGACGCAAAAAACGGCGGCAGGGCACGCTCAGTGTCGCATCAATGTGTAGTGCTGCACTGTGGACCAGTGGTCCGGAGGTTGTTTTCCAGGCTGGAAAGCGCGGCGGCGGTTCTCTGGAGCTAACGCCCACTAGAGCGCTTGCACGTACGCAGCGAAATAGAGCGGCCACTACGAAAAGACCAGACATCAGCGAAGGAGCGGAGTGCACCGAAAGTGGTGGAGGGAAGGCAGCGTTCTTTTCTTCACTATCTGTATACCAGAGTGGGGCACCTGGGCGAGCTGCGCTACTCCAAAACACTCCACCCGACTACCCAGTCCACTCCTCGGACACTCAGATACAGGCACTTTCGCCTTTCCAGCTTCCCGCAAACGGAAATTCAGTGTCCGGCCGATGTTTCTGAGCTGGACAGCTCCTAATCGGAGGTGACCGAAGCAAGCGGTTAGCTCGTGACAACCCCAAAAAGCTGACCCGAAAACCGGAGTGCACTACTGGCTGCAGTCCGTTGCTCGGACTCCACGTCGGAGCTCACGCGGATGGCCCCTTGACAAGCGACTTCAACTCCCTCACCCATGCCGTCTGCCGCAGCGTGGGGAGGCAACGCTTCAGCCCGGGCTTCGTGTCCTGAACACAAGCGGTATCCTGCAGAGGGTACGAGAGCTCGTACGTGTCATTGTACTCTTTTGCCTTGAGGGTGGTCTGTGTGCATTCTTTCAATCCGTTGTTTCTGATTACCCGGTCACTGGCGCAGCCTCCTTAACCAACCATGGCTCCCCTAAGTACTTACGGAATGCAGTGCACAAGGAAACCAGCTCTACTTTTCTACACGGACCGCAATGCCGCGGTAGCCGGCGAGCCGGATACGTTCAAGGATGCACCAGACTGAAGCAGAATTTCTAGCGACTTGTGAAACAACAAGTAGCGCGACATCCTCGTACCCTCTCCAGAGCAGCGTTCTCTTCTCCCCAGTCTCAGTCCACTCGGGCTCTCTCTCACATCCGCTTCGCTTCTTAGAAACCCTGTCTTTCACTCCAGCTGTCTCTGCCTTTCGCAAGGCTTGGAAAAGAGCAAATATCTCTTGCATCCCCACTCTTCGCCGCAACTCTGGAGCACTATCATGCCGCGACTCCTCCTCCTGCTTGTTTCTCCGTGCACGTCGGCTGTCAGCCTCGCCCTCATTGTCTTTACACTTGCTTGCCGACGTGGCGTGTGCGACCGGGCGACCATACTGACGTCTGTCGTCAGGCATCCACTTCGTTAAAGCTCTGCCCAGCTTCTCACTTGCCGGCCCTACTGCTTTACACCCACCTGGAGACTTCTCACTTGAATGCGGTTCGCGACGGTTTGAAACGAGGTCCGTTTGGGTTACCCACCTGCAGGAAGCCTGCCTGTCCATAGTGCCCTGTACTGTTCCTAATGCTTCAGACGCCTTTTTCGCAGGGCCGCACCAGGTCGGAACCGTGTCGTGGACGCTTCGAAAGGCCGACTGAGCTGCAAGAGGGTATTCAGCACTGAGTGTCGCAAGGCGCTCAAGACACACCCAGCTGGCAGGATCCTGGCAAAAGGCAAAAGAGCACGCATGGGCTTCTAGCTGCTTCCTGTCGGCCAGCAACGATCGGCCGTCCCTGCCGTTGTACTCCATATTTTTACTGGTCTTCCTCCTTGTAACGTCCGCTTCTCCTGTCAGGAGAGCGCTGGCCACACTTTGTAAGGCAACACGAAGGGCTACAGTAGGGCTGGCTGCCTGTATGAGATGCGGCGCATCTCTCAGGCGGTTCAAGAGATCAGGCAGCACAGTACTTTCGACCAGCTGAATCAACTGGAGAGAATTCCCAAACAACATATCTAAAGCCTGAATGGCTCCCTTGTCGAGTGCCGGCCTTTCCGTAGAAATATTGGCATCGGCCGGTCCCTGCTGCCCAGGGAAAAGTACCCGGTTCCTGAATGCGCGTTTGAAAGCATCCTGGATGCCTTGAGCGACCTGCTGCAGATCAGCGACAACCAACAGAAGGTCGTCAGCGCGGTAGGTTTTGAGCATCTTTTGCTGCTGCTGGAGCAATAGCGTTGTAATGGCAGCTACATTCTCCCAGACGTCAAGCGTCCAATCACCAGCAGCAAACCCGGGCATTGCTCCGGGCGGGGGTCTGAGGCCAATCGCATTCAACGCAGGCTCGAACTCCCCCTCCCTTTCTTCTTTAGTTGATCGCTTTTCGTCTTCTCCTTCTTGTTTCAGCGCCGGTGTTCGATATCTGCTCGAGCTTGCCTCTGTCGCAAGCCACTCTGAATGAGTCTGCTTGTCAGATTCCTGCGAGTCGCGACCCTTCTCTGGGCTGCAGAAGACTTGATCTGATGCGTGAAGAAGACTCTCTCCCTGGACGGTCCGAATCTCTCTTTCTCGTAGGGAGACGGCCGGGGGAGTCTGGGTGTCCCCGAACCTTGGTTGAGAACACCCCAAGATTGCGGCTGTCGCACGAAAAAGCTGCGCTTCAAGCCTATGAAGCCAGACAGGATGCCTTAACACAGCTAAAGCAATCCTCGTGGTCTCGACGATCTGCTTTTCGGTCGCGAAGAGAAGAGTAGACGAGAGGAAACCAACAAGACTGCCGAGAATATCAGGAGCGGGTTCCCACAAAGCACGGGGGATCGCGTCTACGGTGGGTTCTTTCAGAAACTCTCTCTGGGTATGCGAGTCTCTTGTCTTCACGTCGCCGCTAGCACCTTCCCCAAGTGGAGTGGACTCTCTAAATGCGAACGGCTCCCGAGACAACAAGAGGCCTGTATAGGGCGCTGTTTCAAGAGCTAACACAGCTAGAGCCTCATCAAGAGTGTAAAACGGGCCATTGGAAAAACACTGGTATTTCGGTGAAGCTTCTCGGCTGCCCAGGCCTTCATGTTCTCCTGTTGCTTGCTTCAATTGCGAGCATCGAATAGCGGAGCGAATTCTCTTCAAGAGTGCATAGGAGTCCGGCAGAGTCTCCTCCTTCGGCTGCACAACATCAGCAGTAGAGAGCAACCCGTTTCCCCGCGGTTTGTTGTCGTGCCTTCTCGTGCACTGAGAGCTGAACTCTGACCTAGCAGCGACACGAAAACTTGCCTGTCTAGGAGACAGGTGCAAGCTGACTGAGGAAGTTGGTGGAGTGTTGAACTCTCCTCGAGCCTCTTGGAGTTCTTCCTCCCTTCGCCCCTGCCCTTCACCTCCTTGTTCCGACCTGGCTTCAAGTCCTGTTTCTTGACAGAAGGTCGCAGATAAGCGATTTATCAGAAGAATGCCGTGGTTTGCTAACTCTGTCAAACAAGCGAGACTGTGTCCCTGGCCAGCTTTCTTTGCCTCCTTGTAGAAAAACTTGGAACTGCATGGGCTTCTCTGCGTCTTCTCCGAACACCCGGCTTCATCGTCAATCACCTCAGCCCCCTTCCTGGGCCGCAGACGGTCAGAGCCGACAGCTTCCCTCCCCAGTTCAGCTCTTTCGCCTCTTCTTAGCCTGCCGTCCTGCTGATGTACAAGGCCTTGCGCGGGTCGCCTTGACCACGGCTGTATGGAAGACAATAAGAGCCGTGCTCGGAGACGAGCAGCGTGCCAAATAGCAGCCTCGGTGTCTTCTATCATACGTGTGTCCCTAGAAGTCCTGGTTACTCTTGTTTCTCCTGGTGAGCGGACAACTTTAGAGGGTGCTTCAAACACCTCAAATGAAGGATCAACTGATCCTGAAGACCTCTGAGGTTCTCGGCTGTTGTTGTTGTTGTTGTTGCGTTTCTCTCCTGTGAAGGCATCTTCACTACCTGAATCTTCCACAGACGAAGCGGTAGAATTAACGTTATACCAGGGACACGCCGCTTGCTGTCCATCATCCATTGCTCCGACATCCGCGGACAGTAGATAGAATGAGGACGGTATCTCTTCCCTTCGCCCCTGTCTATCCAATACTCCAACGGAGAAAGAAGAATAGGGAGAAATCGCCTCCGCATCTCTTTCGTCCTTCCCGTAGAGCCATGAGGAACTTCTTGCAGGCGTCTCCGATCTCCCCCATATACCAGCAGTGTGGTGAAGTTGTACCCACGATCGCAGGTCTCTAACAATCTGATGCAGTTGATGAAGAGAAAGACACGCTCCCACCCCCGCTTGCCGGATGCGAGGGAGAAGAAGCTCAAGAGGAATGGGAGAGGAGAAAGGAAACAAAGAGACGACGACGTGAAGAAGTGGAGGAAGGAGAGAAGGAGACACCTTACAGGGAAAAACGGCTTCGACAGGACGCCACGGAAAGAGTGCGGCAGGAGACTGCAGAGGAAGACGACAAGATCCGTACGAAAAAGGAGACGATGCAAGAATAGAAGAAACATGAGACGTAGGCGCAGCGAACGAGGAGGGTAACACGCCTCTAGATACACGGCTAGAGGAGAGTGGTACGGTAGACGAAGACTTTACAGACTCCAGAGAGGAGAGGGAAGAAAGACACTCAGATGAAGACGACGAAGGGATATCCTTTGTTTCGCTCCCACATACTGGGGAGATTCGAACCACAGAAGAGGCGGGACGAAGCGCATATCTGGAGTGTTCCGATGACGGCAGGGGAGATGGTTTCTTAGCTTTCTTGACAAGAATCCGGTAGGCATCTACAGAAACGTGAAAGAAGCAAACACGCAAAAAGATTTCATGTTTCAAAACAACAGCGTGGAGTCCTATAGTAGGGAGGGGAGAGGAAGAAAGAAGACGACACATCCAAACGTTCACGAGGACAGTGCGACCAGATCGGACTACAAGAGACGGATGAAGAACTGGCTGCAGAAGTTACAGCGCTCGTTAGCGCTTACTCAGCACTCCTGGTAGGGGGTCGGCTTCCTTCCATTGTCAAGCTCAATCTCCTGACACCCGTAATCTGTCAGTCTCTACGAAGAAAAGTTCCTATTGTTGTCCCCCCGTTGAACAAAACCTTGCAGCGGAGACTACAAAGAGATACCACAAAAAAAAGACTAGAAACACTTAGCCCCTGATCCACGAACTGTCGCCTGTGTATTCGAGTGCCCACACTACGAAAATAAGACGGCGGGATAGGGAAGCAAGCTATGGAAAGGAAAACAAGGTAGGGCTTTCACTTTGTAGCAGCAATATGTACACGATGTCTTTGTAGCCATACATGAAGATACACGCAGTGACGACAGCACAATGGATACCAGGGTTCTAGGTGACGGGGGGGGGAAGGGCACTACTGGTATTGATTAGAGTCGGTTCTACTCTGTGGTATCTTGGTGACTTTAATCACAGTTGATATAGTTCTACGCCCAATAAAATGCACGAAAACGAACTGAAGATTATGCACCCTCAATGGTAGCGAAGAACCGCAAACAAACAAAGCCCCCAGTGGAGTTGTCTTTCTCTTCAGTCCCTCCTATCTCCGTCTTTGTCAATACCACCTGTACGCTAGTCAGCACTGCCCTCTCTCCATATAGTCAAACTCTCATAAATGTGTAAATGCAACGGACAGGAGTGAACACGATGCCATGTAGCACAAGGTGCAATATGTGCTCTTGTAGTCATGGGCAGGCAGAACACGGAAGGACGAACGAAAAGACTCCTCAGCACCCCTCGTCAACGAAGCTCTCCTAGTCCGAGTGCTCAGAGATGCTGCTAACCATCCCTAGAACCAGTCACCCTGTTATAAGCGTATGAGATACAGGCCTTGCCCCTGTCGCCACGGCAGCCGCAGTACTGTCCGAATCACCTCTATTGTTTGCTGTAGATATCCTAAATTTATTCTCCATCAACTCTTCCCCTGCCTTTCATATGTTGTTTCTCTGCTTACCTCTGAGCGCCTCTTCTCCTTGTTCCTCCTTCAACCACGTCCTTGATGTCCGTGTTAGTCTTCTTCTCACCTCACTAAGCAAATCTCTAAACTCTTGTTCTCCCTCAAGGGGTCCTGTCGGCATATCTGTAAGAGCCAGGCTGAGTCGAATGACATCATCTGCATCAGTTATTTTCCCGGTCTTCATAGCCAACAGCCAGCTCAGTCTCTGACATATGCGATATCTCAGTGCACGTCCATATACTCCAAAGCGCCTCATCAAATTCAGGGTTTGTATCAAATCTTCAAGAGACAATCTATGGAGAGAATACCTCACACCTTCCTTCCATACAGACACTAAATATGGATCCCGTACACCGACAGAAGCTAGAGAAGATAATACGGAACCAAGCTCATTCAAAGTCCAAGCTTTCAGCTGTCTCTGTATTTCGTCTTTTAGTGCGACCGCACGTTTTGCTTCCAGTTCGTTCCATCTGTTCTTCATACCCCCGCCATACATTTGACCTCTTCGGTTTATGAACGGAGAACGTGTATTCGGGGGTATGTGTACAGCTAAGGTATCACGAAGCATACGACGCCAGTCAACTCGCCTCTGAAATCTCCCAGCTTTGGACTTCTCTTTTTCAGCCTCGGCCATAGGTTTCCGTCGTTGTTTTGAGAACCCATAGCACCCAGGAGAAATACACGGAGACGAAAAGGAGACAGTCGCTCTCTCATTCCTCCTGCGACGCAAAAGCTGCCGAGGCGCAACCATTAAAGCTGTAGCGAGAGACGCTTCACTACCGGGAGGAAGAGAAACAAGAGCCCTTGCTCTACGAGAGCGAGGCGGTGACATGACAGAGGAAGGGCTGGGAACCCTTGGAGAAGGTAAGCATGTGTCATGAGAAACCACCGAGAGAGCCGTAGCTGGAGACGCGCCGTGTTGAGACAGCGGTAAAGGACCACGGGAATGAGGCAAACCGTCTGATGAAGTGGAAGAAGACAGAGACGACGGAGAAAAAGACAAAGGCAAAGAAGGACTTTTTGACGAAGGAGACCGACGAATATATCGCAGCATAGCCCTCGAAGACTCTGGGTGACAAGGCAAGGAAGGAGACGCCAGCCCTGTCCACACAAGAGGAGAGGAAGAACCCTGCCCTGGGCGTCTTGCCCCTGTATATCTATACCTATATCCACCCCGTCCTTTACTCCAATAGACAGCCGAAGACACAGATGGTCGAGAGGAACTAGGAGAAGGCCGATAAAGAGAAGAACGAAAACAGCTCGACAAGGAAGAAGTACAAGATAAAGCGGAAGTATTCTCTCCCCCATGGTACGCAGGAATGGTGGCATGTAGCAGGCGACAGACTGAAGTGATGAGCTGCTCTGACTGAAACTGTAAACAAGCAAAAGCTTGTAGAACAGACACGATTCTATGAGGCTTTGGAAGAAGACCCTGAGCTTGTTCTCCTCCTTGTTCACCCCCTAGCGCCGCTGTGTCACCTCCTGCCCCCTCCTCTTCTTCCAGATCTTTCAAACGAAAAATCACGGGAAGTTTTTCTCGTCTTTCTGATTTCCCAAGAGCTTGCCCTTCTTGGCGGGGAGAACCGACGTTCGTCCGTTCGAAAGAAGATACCCCTTCTTGGTTATCGGGGTTCGAAGACGCAGCAAGCAGATTCATACGTGACTTTCGACTTCTGCGTAAGCTTTTTCTTTTCTGACTGAAGTGTATATCCACCCACCTGTCAATATGTGAACTGTAAATCTCCGAGGCAGTCTTGAAGACTTTTGTAGAGTGAAGCCCGTGTCTAGCAAACCCACAAACTAGGAGTTGCAGAATGCGGTGTGTTTCTTGAGGTGTACGTACACCCGAACACCAGGACGGCAGTAACTGAGGAATGAGACAATCCAGAACTCGGATGAGCCGAGGATCCATGATCCTCAGCGTTGCCGTCGCATGGAGAATTCTTGCACTATCAGGAAGTGTTAGTAGGGAAGATTCTCTGATGACCCTTAGGGTTAATCGCCGACATGTCTCTTGCAATGACGGAGTAAGAAATTCATCTGGAGAAGAACGCGGAGAGAAGAACAGCTTCTTGTTAAGCTCACGCCTCCTTCTGTCGTGCGCTTCAGCAAAAGCATGAAGCACCCATGAGGCTTCGGAAACACTGAAGTCTTTGTATCGTCGCATGCATTCCAGGATGAGCTCCGACCAGAGAGATTTGTGATGTATGTACACCTGAGCATAGGTACACAAGGCTGTAGTTAGTTCAAAAGCCTTAAGTTTCTTCACATTTCCTAGAGGAGACTTCCGGATCCGGGCTTCCATGGCGCGCTGAGCAAGTGAATCATCCACAAGCACAACTTTGTGAAACAGGATAGGAGGAGGCGATGGTAGGGGTGCAGGAGAAAGAGAAGAAGAGTAGAGATAGGGATTGGCATAGGGAGACCTTAGCTGATGTTTTGAGGGCGGACGTAGCGGAAGTGGAACGGGCGAAGAGGCGACAGAAAGTGAAAGATCGGAAGAAGTCATCGAAGACGAAGAAGGGGCAATGAAGTGTGAATACGTACTTCGTGGGTCACGACGAAGAACATACTGTTTGTATGCATTCTTGGCTCTTCTCAGTGTGCGAACTGTATTCAGTTTCACTGTCTTTGCATGTCTCCTTGTCGCTAAGCCTCTTCGCGAACACAACATCGGCAATCTTTTTGGACCGTGGGTGTCCTCGTGACGAGAACTCTGAGAGGAGATTCCATGGTAACGAGAGATGGAAGATGAAGAAAAGAACAGCGATTGGGGTGTACATCGATATGTGGAACGAAATGCAGAAAAGGAGAAACCAGACAACAGGCAACTGTGCTCACAGCATGAACGCAAGGAACAGGGGCGCATTTGTATTGTTTGCACCTTCGAGGGGGGGAGGACAGGCGTAAAGCGAGATGACGAGGAGCGCGTGTCCGACGGCCTCACCGGAGCGGCGAACGGTGGAGCAGATGAGAGAAACCTCTGAGGGCGCCGCAGACTTTGAAAAGAAGAGGAAGCAAAAGGAGGGTCAGATACAGGAGAAGGAGCACACCCCCCTCGAGTACGGGGCGCTTTTGAGGCCGCCTGAACCACAGGAGACAATCCCGAGGGCAAAACCGAGAGCCTGCAGGAGACAGCGCACATCTGTCCCGGAAGAAGAGTAGACGGAAGGGAAGCAAGGAAAGCAAAAAAGCCCAAGTCGACAAACGGTATCCCGCTGAGGCCTGGAGCTGCTTTCGCGCCTCGAGAACCCCCTCAAAATAGAAGGCGGCAGCAGAGTGAGGGACGCGACGGCCACATCAGCATCCTGTAGATGTGCACGCACCTCGGTATCCTTCATGGGCAAGCAAGTGCAGTCAAGGAAGTGGACAGTCTCTTGTCGAGAAGCATGAGGCCTGGGAAACCAGGAAGCCCCGAATAGCAAGCAAAGCAGCAATACTACAGAAACTTCTTTCGTACGTCTTCATGAGGAAACAGAGGCAGTACGGAGAAAACTGCAAGAGATCGAAAGGTCCGGTCCATTACGGGGCCTTTAGATCTCTTGGATTAAGAAGGTTTCTTATAATGTAGCACGGCCTGGAGATTCTGTAGCAAGTGAAACCCTTGTTGCCCTGGGTAGCGTACCAATCCCAATGCTACTTCGAAGGAGAAAAAAAAAGGACGGCCGAGTGCATGTCAGTGCTCTCCTGTCCGCCGGGAGAACTCCTCTGTCTGAGCGCGGTAGAAGAAGAAGCGAGGAAAGATCTCTGAAGAGATGCCCGGACAGAAACCCAGGATCGACGATGCTGTGTCCAGTCTCTCGTGTACATACGGCCACATGGCACGAAGAGGTGAAAGGAGATACAGTTCGCGCTCAACTAGGAGCACGAATACAGCCACCGGTGTAGGGATTGCACAGTAGAGCGGAAGGAGAAATCCCCGGAAAGAAATATAACAGATAACATATGCATCGGTACTGCCTCGCGTCTGTTGACAGTCAGGTTTTCTCGGAAGTCGCATGCTCTGACAGCACTTGGATACAGAAGCGCTTCGCATGCGCAGTAGCTGTATGACAGCCGTAGCGTGGCTTGTTCGTTCACCTCTGAAGTACCAAGTTCTTATTGTACATAATGTACTCCCTGCCCGGCCGCGCTTCTATTCTTTGAGCCAGTCCATCTGCTGTTCACCGTACCGCCCCGAAGTCATTTCTTCTGTGTTTCCTGAATTCACCTGGAATCCACGATATCACATCCAGGAATGCAACTCCCGTGCCGAAAATTGGGGGGGGGGCTTCTTGCCCCTGGACAAGAGGCCTGTGTGTTGCGAACCAAGGTCGCGGTGCGGTGTCAGGAAATCGACGTGCGAAATTCAGAGAACGCCCACTTCTCTACTTCCATCGTCTTACCGCAGAGGCACTAATAGAATGGGATATACAACTCCCATCGCAGAAGCCCACAACGCTTGGGTGCAAGGGACGCCGCCGGGCGTCCCCACGGCCGCGACTGTTTTCGGGTTCATGTGCAGAAGAGTCTTTGTATTCAGACGCTGCCATAAGAGGGGCAGCTCGATCAGCAAGTGACGCTGGCGATGCTCGGCGTCGGCAGCAGGCGGCACAGTTACGGCAAACGAAGAGAAAGCAGTGCCCATATATCTGAAGCAGGATGACTACCGAAACAACGTGAGACGGTTTCAACTGCCAGCTCCCCTCCATGTTCTGTCGCTTCTCTATAGCCACACTTTACCTGACCCTTCTCCGTTCAATTCTTCTCAGATCAACAAAATCACCGAGTTCGTGTAGAGGGTGAACAGCCAAAAACGAGGAAGAACGGACGAGACACCCCACAGTTCTTGTTACTCCACGGAAGGAAATGGCTAGTTGGTATCCTTTTCCATATAGAAGACGTTAAAGCTTTGATTACGACAGACGAGACAAATATATATCAATTGACTCGAACGGCAAAACTCAACGTCGGTACTGTAGACCTCTGGCTTTTCTCGTACAACACTCCACGCCGGTGTAACATAAATGAATATATATATATAATATATGTAACACCTAGATACAAACTGAGGGAGTTAGACGAAACCAATGCATGGGAACACATAAAAAAGGTGTACAAATATAGGAAGCAGACTCGGGTACGTACACGCAGCCCGCACCTACAAAAAAGACAACAACACGCTCTTGCGTCTCGCTGCATATATATCCGTAGCATGCGAAACCATACACGCGTAGAAAGATTGTTTGCTTTGTCCTCGTTCCTGCATGGGGCGACTGTCAATTCTTTCTTGACCTGGTAGTGAGCTGATGCTGAGCAGTAAGATAGAAGGCAGGATTTCCTTGTGTGCACACTTGCTGCCAGGGGAGCGAACAATACTTAGAGCTTTACGCGAGGATTCTGCTGAAGCGCCCTTGTGATAAATAGACATCGTTCCTTTCATGCTCTTGTTCTTCCTTTGATCACTCCATCATCACTTCAGAACGAGATCTTGTGTGATCTCTATTTCTCGCCTTTTCATTAGACGCACCTTCCGCATGATGTTCATCCGCCTTTTTGGCGTCGGTTCTTGCTTTTTTGTGATTACGACTGCCTGACCTGAACTCCTTGGGAGTTATCGTAGACAACACCTCGTTTCTTCTAAAGAACCTTTGTCGTTTCTGTGTCTCTAAGAGGCTGTAGAGAGTGTGCTCGTTCCCCATCGATGGACTCATAGAGCACGAGAACAATCCCTATCCCGCTACCTCCTTCAGCTCCAACGCTCACAGTAAACCAACAGGTCAGCGCTGCTGACCGTACGAAGAAAGACACGGTGGTCCAGACCATCTAGTAACAGAACACGAATTAGAATCACCTGATGTAAAACCAGATCTACGCATGTACTTCTATAAGTATGCGGATAAATGTATGTATAGAGGGACATGCCTATATGTGTACGAAAACATTCAAATGCATGTATATCTTTCGAAGTTGGTGGATTACTCCCCGGACATACCATACAAAATCGCGCGCGCTTTCTATCTTTTCTCCCTCTCCATTAGTATAAGGCTGCTTGTGTTGTACTGTGATGGCGCCCTTTAGGTGCGATGACGTTCTGCCAGTTCTTACATATGAGGTCATACAGCATGATATAGTTATTACGAAGATCTAATTTTGTGATCTTCAGATGGATCCATTCCTGATGAAAGGGCGCACACACCCCCAAACACACACAACAAACAACGAGAAGAAAAGTTAGACAACGAAACGGCAACTAACCTCTCCTTCGCCGGACATCGTTTCTGAGCATATCGATGTGCTGTATAATCTTCGCGCTGGCTTCTGTCACATATATATATATATATATATATACATACACCTATATAGGCTAGGCAACTGTTACGCAAACGCTCACTCGTGAACACGAAGCAGGATTCAGATGTTTGAAGTCGCGTCGCTAGGCCTATGTCCAGAGTTACTACTTACTACCCGCTACAGTACAAATACGCAGTCACCTCTGCAGGACGACTAGGTTGTGTGAAAATTCGTACATACACCGATGTCGTTCAGGGGTCACTCGTGTATCCTTCTACACTAAAGAACGCATGCGCTAGTGAAGGACCGTGAGTACTATAGTGCACAAACTTCCTGTCTATCCGAATGTACATATACGTGTACAACCGGAGCTCCGTCGAAAAAAAGCCAACACGCCCCCGACAGTCTGATACGTGCAGTATCCCGTCTCTCTCACCTTTCTATCGAGTTCCACGACAGCCATCTGATAATCAAGAGTATTAGGATACTTGAGAAGCTTCGCACATAGCTTTGCTCGAGCGACGTAATACTTCATCACAGTATCGTAAAGATTGAAGGCACTCTCCTCCACCCGACTGTGTACGGACAGCAACAAACAAAAAAGGAAGGACACCCCAGCAAGCTGCAAACTTCAAGACGAGCTTTCATCCACTCGTGTTCGAAATACCATGACGCATACGCATCTGTCCCCCCACACTTCGTAGACGATACCCTCCAGTGACCCGGAACAGTCCGACACCATTAATTGCACACGTTGTATGTACATCCCACCGTGTATACAGCCGGAGATTCCCCACCGAAGTCAATCAATACCTCCTGCCTGTAGAGTTCCGGAGCCTAAACTAAGCGAATGCGGGATTTTCGGGATTTGTCCTGGAATCTGTTTTCTTCCTGTCTCGCTGTCGTTGATCTCTCGCCAAATATATGCTGAACTAAGAAACTACACGCAGGTGATAATATAGGCCGGCTCCTGAACCGACACACAAGGCGTCGTGTGTGTATACTAGCTAGAGATACACAAAACGTTTAGCCCCTAGATGGTCTGCTTCACAATAAACTTCTGCGTATGTGCGAGAGAACTCGAGAAGCGTCTTCATCATCACCCAGGCAGACTTCTACACGAAAATATGACCTCACAGACATTCCAGCATGAGACATTCAATAGCTACATACATAGGTCAAGAGATCGCCTCCTGGTTGAATCACGGTCCAACAGAAGTCCATCTCATATGTCTCGGCAAATCGTCCCTCCTGTGTGTGTACCTATCCGCGATTAGCTTGTCCCAATAGCGTGTGAACAAGCCCATAAGACTTGAAAGGTAAGATCTCGTCTCATCTTCTTCGCCCATAATACCGACAGATCATATCCGGTGATAACTGACTCACTTAAGAAGATGGATAGCTTCCTCTTGAATAGCAACACCAAAGTTATTCCCGTCCTCGATCCTTGGTACGTGCAGCTGCATGAAGATTTTGACAGCATTCAAGAGCTCTCTCATCGCCACAGCCTCCTCTTTGACAAATTTCGCCTGTTCTCCTAATCTAGCACATATGCTTGCTTCATCTTTTCCTCGACCCTCACTTCCACTATCACTAGCCTTGGATGAGCCTTGCCCCGCGGCTGAATTTGACTCCATCTGCTCTGGTTCTTCTTTTCGTCTTGGGTCATCTACAGAACTTTCCAGCCTCGGTCTTTTCTCTTTCTTCTCTCCATCCTCCTCCGCTTCTCTCATCTCTGTGGAGAGACTACCATCAGAGGGCTCTACGACACTACTGCAGCTACCCGTAATCTCCCTCGCCTCCGATCTCCCTGAAGGAAACCGCGAGCGAATCTTTTCTTGCAGGAATGAGAACAAGTTTTCGGACTGAGAAGAAGATAGATCAGTGACAGGCGACACAGTAAAAGACCAAGGAAATGATGAGCTCGCTACATGGGTATACGAGGAAGAAGAGGACGCAGACGGCGACGACGGCGAGGGAGAGGACTCGTCAGACATTTTAGGAGTAGTAGTACTAGGTGTAGTACGGCTTGTCTTATCTGTAGCTCCGTTACATAACGTAGTTTTTTCGAAATCTCTGTAATTACACACCAACCAGAAAAGATTTCACAGTGAACTGTTCGCATAGATAAAACAGATATACAAGCACTATGGCTGCAACACTCATTTCTGATTCTTCGTCGAAAGTACAGACAAAGAAGAAAAACCCTCGGAAGACAACGTCTGCACACCACAGTGGGTAACGACTGAAATCACAGTTGACGGCTTGTTTTGGCATAAGTAATGAATGAGAGATATACCCCTGAGGTATGCCCGATACGACGCACCCTTGGAGACCCGACAAGCCTCGATAAGCCTTTTCAAAAACCGTAAGTCAGAGAGCAGAAAGTGCTTTCACATACACCGACGAAAAGAAGAGGCCTGCGTGTGACGAACACGAAGACCATGTAGCGGCGGAGACAGTTTCCACGAACTCCAAGAACAATTACTGCAATAGGGGTCACCTTTCACAACTTCGTAAGCATGGTAATAGGAGCAAGAAGACACTCAAAACGAATACACATACACAAACTTCACAAAGATAGACTGGAACTCATCTGCGCAGTTATTTCCCATGTAGAAGCTCGGCATTCACACCCACAGATGTCACTGAGAAGGTATCTATAGGCATTCAGTCCAGTCCAGACAACACTGGCGACGCGACGGTCCCTCAGCACGGGTAACGACCCCAATGAGGAAAAGAGTTTCAACAAAACACGTCCCTCATCTCGATGGAACCCTGTACCTGCTGAAGCACGTCTGGAGCAACGCTACATACATATCTCCCGTGTTATGCAAAAAAACAAGGATATACATGACTAAAATGTAAACCTGTAAGCACAAACATTACAAACCCATAGCACTATCGTTAATATAAAAAGATAGTCCTAAATATTCGCTTACTACTCCCCTTACCCTACATTCCACTCGACCATATCTCTTAAAACGGAATGAGAGACACTTACTGGTCAGTAAGAAGAGGCCCAAGAGAGGGAGGAGAAGGCAAATCACTACACACGAGTAAAGTGCCAGGCTCCGACGTCACGTCAACAACCTGAAGAAAGCGAGCAATTCGCTTCGGTAGGTCATCAGTTAAAATCATTAGAGCCCTCGCTGTGACATTCTTCCGATACCTGAAACAACGAAACAACCGGACACACAGAAAGGAAGGAGTGAAAACCCTATGCACATGCATTTGCCCACCTCTCACACCTTCGTTTGCATCACGAACAGCAGACAACATGTGTCCGTATATCACCCCAAAAGCGAGAGTCTGGCTTCTAATTGACTAATGATGAGGTGACGGCTATCGCGTACATGACAACACGGGAAAAAGAGATGAAAGGGGAACCGTGGAAACAACAGAAGAGAAGAAGAACCCGTACAAAAAGAACTAGAAGCAGATTAGGGGTTCTCGGGAAGGGCCTAAAAGCCAAAGAAAAGTCCAACAATGTAAGAAGGTACCCTTATGTACAGTAGAAAAAGAGAAATTCATTTCTCGGGGTCTCCTGTACTTCCTCGTCTCCCTCCACGACTCTCAGATCCTAGATGTTGGGAGAAACAAACCTCGTCATTCGTTCTTATCTTCTCTGAAGCCCCGCACACCTCAGGAATCACTGAGACTTCTCACCCGAATGTTTCTCATGCGAGACAAAGGGAGAATCAGAGCGAAAGTAGGCACACCGTCACAGAGTAGAGTCAAGACACAACTTAAGCAGAGCAAAAGTGCAGAACCATCTCCACTGAATCTCAAACCTAGTCGACTATCCAGCCAGTCTGCCTGCTCCGCTACGGCCCTTACCCGGGCTTTGGGCTCCTCTGTATGTCAACGGGGATAGAAGCCACATGTACTGTCGACGAGCAAGCACGCGAAGTAAACTCTTTGGGGTACATGCAGACTACAAAGAAAGAAATACACGGACCACAATCTCACAACGATGCGCACCCAGAAAAGGGTATTCACCTCCGGGTGGCAATACTGTAGAGAGACGACCGGGAAGAGAGTTCTCTACGAAAACAAGTCAACGAGTGCACACCTTATAGGCAAACCGGAAGAAGAACTTACTTTTCGTACTCCTCCTTCACTGTCTCCTCTGACGGGTCTAACTTGGGGAGCTTGCCACTTTGTAAGAGACGCATAGCCTCGGCAAGGCGTCCACAGTCGGCACCGCCTCCTCCTCCAGCTTTCCCTCCATTTCCACCTCTTCCCCGCTTCTTCGCATTTGCGCCAGGCGCCGAGAGGGGTGAAGGCGGGAACGCAGATGCAGCCGAAGACAACGACGACGAACCCGGTCCAGGAGGTACTGCTGAAGATGGTTGAGATGCAACAGGGGATATTCCTCCCCCTCCCGCTCCGCCATCCGAACCGGCAAGACAGTGCAGGTTCGCTGAGCTGTCCATGGGCGCTTGCCGAGAGAAGAGGGACGTCGACAGACAAGGTCTGAAGGTGAGGGAGGAAAACAATTGCGGTCCCGCCGAACCAGAGACAGCGGGACAATGGGCGTTTGTGCGAAAACCAAGAGTGCGGAGGTTACCAGTGATGAAGATTGCTCTCTTAGAATGGTAATGTGGGTGACGGCGCCAAATTAGCAGAAGAAAGTTAAGGCGCAAGCTTTGAGGTCACGCACCCGTGTAGCATGCTTTCGCCTAGTGAGGAAACCAGACCTGCAATCTGTTTGCCTTCTGACACGCCAAAGAAGAGACGTTTCTTACGAAACCAACATGCGAAGGGATAAGGAAAAAGGTCGGTCCATCAATAGGCACAGAAGAGCAAAGGTTGACGGAAAGCATACACGTAATGACGAGACAGCTATCGCGCGGACACAGGAGAAGAGGTGTCCACAGCCAAGTGCACGCTATAGGCGTCAACGGCGGTGAGACAGTGGGAGGAAGTGACGTTGATGGAGACTGCGAGAAAGGTAAAACGAAAGCGGCAACAAAGAAAGCTACAGCGCACAGTCACCGGTCCCTTTTAGAGTAAGAGAGAGTCTTGAAAAACAGACACTAATGGTGACTCTTTGGGAGAAAGAGTGAGACGGCGAATCCGAAGAATAGAGGGCCGAGAGACTCGAGGGTGAAGAAAAAAACTGGAAGCACGATTTACAGGCCTACCAGTGGTCCTGCAGAAAGACACCGAGACGACTCGAGAAAAGAGATCCTAGATCAGGAGACCGAGGCCCTGGCTTCCGCTGATTGCACCGAAGAACAAATTAACTCCGCGGATGCACTCGGCTGCAGGTGGCAGTTCGAGAGACCCATCCACGTGACCTATGACGGAGAAGATGGGGATCAACTGGAAAAAGGCTCCCACCTCCCAAAACCTTCAGAAACGTGAACCAGATGAATTCCCGCAGACCCGGCCAGTGGATAGGGCGAGGAACACAGCCTTGGCCGGACCTCTAGAAAATGGGAGACAACAACGGGCTAGACTACACGTCAGAAAAGAAAAACCGTATGAGACTTTGTCAACGTGTGATACGATGAAGTCCAGACATACCCGGGGCGCAGGAAACTGGGCAATCGCATGCGCGAGTTCTAGAGTCCTGCGCCAGGAAAGACAACAGAAGGTCCTCAGTGCCTTCCCAGTGTTCACAGCTTTACTGAAAGAGGAGAGAACGCACGAGTTCATCCACTAGTAGCCATATCCAAGGTGCGAAAACAACGGCAGCAAGCACGATGACAGGGATGATGCTGAATGCAGCGGAGCGAGGAACACACGAAAAGGGACCTTCCAAACTCACTCGGGGATGGATGCAGAGGGCGGGGGTTCAAGACAGAAGGGAATCTCCTAGTTGACGTACGAAACGTTAAGAAAGCGGTCGACGTCGAGGGAAAGGGCAGCGCCTCATCCGGGCACGGGAGATTCCTGCGTTCTCCCGGAGTAGGCGGGAAACATCCGCATCGAAGATTTTAGCCGTCACAGGGACCGAACATAAGGCGATTACACACTTCTCGGTGCTCTGTGGCTGTGACAGACCACGGCTATCGCTGGGCGGCAGTTTGCTGCCTCCCAAGACTTCACACTCAGTCAGGGTCTCCAGGGGACCAAACAGGCCACAGCGATGCCGGCGTCCTCCGCCAAGCGCTGCGGCACCAAGGCGGCCTTGGCACACTCGGCTTGCTTGACGCGTTCTGCTTCGCGAAAAGCGAGAGCACTCGCTGCCCGGGGGGAAGCGCGGGAGCCAGGTAGGGACCGTCCGCGGCTCCCAACATTCAGTACTCAACAGGGCGCTGCCAGTCGAGCGGGGGCGTGTCAGGGGCTTCGCATATACTGGCTGTGTCACAGATTTGCGGAATCAGGCCCTGTTTCCTGGACGCGGTGCTGTTCAAACCGCATTGCTCGACCACAAAGAGAACGGTCTACGCACCCAGCTGTAGTGCGAGCGACACCCCTCCACGGTGCAAAGCTGTCTCGTGCCACGTAAGACCCCGGTAGAGCTTCGGTGTGTCTACGGGCAGGGGGCTCGCGAGTGGAGTACAATCACCTAGAGGGGACGGGTCCCTGTTACCCCTGAAAGACCGCCAGGTGACAGGAATTAATCAATTCAAGCATGAGGTCCGGGCCAAGGGAAAGCAAAGTGAGTCAGCAGTAGCTCGTTGCAGGGCGGAGCCCCAGCTGGCCCACGCGGCTAAGACAGTGTGGTCCTCAAGCCGGACCTGGAGCGGCGCCAAAGACTGGTGTACAGATGCCTCGTAATGCAAATTCGGTCTCATACGGCCTGTTAAGAGAAACAACGCGACCCTGTACCTTTTGCAATTCTGTATGTGCATTTTGCAACAAGAGTTGCTTCGTAATCGCCGCGGGCGGAGAGACTAAGAGCCCTTCCCCGGAGGGGAGGTCGCAAGTGCATTCGCTCATAGCCTGTCTGTCATACGTACAGGTCCACGCCACTGCCGCTTGAAGCCGGCGGGATGCTGGGACGTGAGATAGCCCGCTTGGAGCTGAGCAACCGAAGTAGCAGAACATCCAGCAGAACGCCCCTAGCACTGCGGCAACCCACTTCGGCGGAGGAGGCAACAGCAGGAGCGACGCTCCCGATGCGCTGTGGAAGTCGGGCGCTGGCATGTCGGTGGCAGTGCCTTAGGCGCAAGGGAATCGAGGAACCCGGCACTGCTATTGCTTTTACTTCGGCCCCTGCACCACGAGGAACACTGCCCTGACCGAAGACACACAGACTTAACGCGATCTGCTACTGTTACAGAACGTGTCAGTTCGGAAAAAGCTTCGGAGTCCCTTGGGATTGTGCTGAATGTCGAGCCCACGCCTTTGTGCAAGTGATCTGGCGCCGAACATCGTGAGATTTTTGCCGTGTCACGCCGTGACTAACTTGTTATTGGATTCTTGTGATCTAGTATGCTGGCGTTACTGTCGGCCACCGCCCTGTTTTAGTACACTGCGTCTGCTCCTGACAAAGCGCCACGTCTGAAGCATAGTCAGTTGGAGGCCCTGCAGGAGACTGGCTTCGCGAACCTATTGAAGGATAGGATGTCCCGGGGGTGTACCGCGCTGTACTCACCCTCCGCCGACTCCCTCCGCTAGGTGTTTCTCCCGACACAAGCGACTGCCACTGCGACGAAAAACTTGAAAGCACAGAATTTCGCTGAGTCTCTTTGCTCTGGCTGCTCGGGCAAGGCTCGCTGTGGCGACAGACGAGCCTGCAGCGCAGTGTGCACCACTACGCCCGGCTCCCCTAGGTGCCGTGCCGGGTGGCAGCCTCTTGAGCGTCCCCAGTGCCGCTCTCGGGCAGTCTTCGGTACGTTTTGGAGTCACCGAAGGAGCAAACAAGCAGTCAAAACTCTATAGCAGCACTACGGACGCACTCTCAAGCAGCTCCATCGTCCTTCCCGCAACCAAGACCCATGAGCGAAAACTCCTAGATCATGCCTATACGACTTTTTCTTGTCTCCATTCATGCCTGGCTTTGCTGCCACACGAAGTACGCTTGAAAGTAACTTACGGATACGCAACGCCCTCCCATCCAGCGTCTCTGGTGCCTGCAACTGATGCGATTGCGATGCCGACGACCCTCAGTCCAAGCACGACGTCGCAGGTGGCGGCAGAATGCACGGCATCATAAACTCTTTTCTATAGCTGATTCTTGGGGCTAGTGGGAGTAGCGACCTGCGCGCGGCTCCTCGCCGCATCCCGGAGTGATCGAGAGTAGTCCTTATCGTTCGAGTGCAGGTAAGCTCTTCTCGCCCGGGGAGACTCAGAGCCGCACTTTTGTTTGGCAGCTCGGTCTGCGTGTGGAGACTCCAGTCGGGTGTGGGTCCGGTCTCGACGCGGCGTGATAGGAATTCGGTATGCACTAAAGTTGCGCTGCATCCGGGGCTTGCTCACCAGAGGGTTTCCCTTCCTTGGTGTACCAGGGCTGGAAGATGGCTTGTTATACTTCGACAAATCTTTCATGCCAAGCACGGCAGGATGCTCGCAGATATTTCGGAACCTCCGCGCGTAAAACGCAGCGTGCCTTTGCCACTCCTCCAGGCTGTATCGGGGCTTTGCTTCGGTTATTTTTTTGTACGTGAATTTATTATTGTATGCGATTCGATCTTCTTCATCCCTGCGAACCTTCCAGTTCAGGCTTGACGGTCCGCGTGGCTCGGCTACCGCCGCTGTACACGGGGGTCGAACCATAATTCTGCATAGCTTGTCCAGTAGTAGTTTGTTTTCTCTGTCAATTTCCTGATACCGCTCGTGGCTTAGAGTCTCGAACTTGAGATTTCGTCCAGATCGGGGCGTTTGGCAGGGGGGTGTTGGCTTCACTACAGGCTTGACCGCCTTCAGCCGTTCTTGGTGCTGCCTTCTCTCCAGCTCTATTTTCCGTTTGTAGCACACCCTGTTGCCTTCTACGAGGGCCCGGTGCATTTTGGACTGACGTTTCTAGCACGGACGGACACGGGGGAAAGGTTGTCCAAATGCTCGGGCAGGTCAAGTCTGCCACGCGTACACACTCAGTAAGGAGGGACGAAGGATCGCCTGCTCTCCGTATGCACTCTTTACGCAGCGCAACAAGAAGACAGGCTGCTTTTTGCTATGTACCGTCAAATTCCGGCTGCAGGCTTAGGCGCATACACCGTTTACGGGTGGCGCGCGTTCAGGTTGTCGGGAACACACAGATGTGCTTTATCTGATCAGTGGGATGCCAGCCCCGGAGACAGCCGCCAGAGGTTCTTTCGTATGGCTCCGACCAGCGTTCAGCCGAACATAGTCCAAGAGGTTACTCAGCTTGGGCGACAAGCGATTTGAGCGTTTGTATCGATTTGGACTGTGGGGGACTCGACGCCCAAGCTGCTTCGCTGGCTTCTCGCGGAGCGCTCTCAGACAGTCATCAGATTGTTTTATTCTACATAAGGAGGCACTCTGCTGCAGACTCGAAATCCTTTTGTGGGTTTGGATTTTATTATGGTCTTGGCCACTCGGGTTTATTGCCTCTCTAGATATCCTTCGGACGGGCTGCATGCGCCCGTTGTCCTCTGCCCCATACGGTGAACTGTACTCGGTCTTGAAAGGCAGAAGCTGGGATTCGAAGGTGGTAGTGGAATCCTTCGAGGCAGGATCAACAAAACGCACTTTTGTCAGTGGTCCTGCAGCCTGAACCGTGAATGAACTGTTGTGTCCATGAAGGACACCCCACGCTTGGCCCTCATTGGTGAGAAGTGATGGCAAAGTTGCCGCGAGTAACGTCTCACCGTTCTACACTCACCTTCCAGACTTTCGTTCACGAACGCCTGGTGGAGAAGAGCGTTTCAAACAGGCTGCACAAGAAACTGTCCCCCCGAGGTAGCCGGGTCAGCGCACTCCTAGCGGCTTAAAAAAAAATAAAACAAATAAACAACCGTTTTTACTTCGCCGGTGCTGACTGCGACAAAATGTTCTGCATTCAGCACATGGAAATGAGGAGAGTCTCCGGTCGCGGCCTAGGACCAAATTCGAAGTCTAGATCCGTCTCTGTTCAGTAGCGAACCACTGGAGACACGGGCGAAGTGGAGAGGCACCAGCATCTGTGACCGCCAAATACCGCGGCACTCGGAGAAACACCCAAACACATATCCTCCCAACGAAGATTCCTAGACGCCTCTCAACAGTCACGGGGCATCGACCGCCCCGGTCGTGCGGAAAGCAGCCTCCACACTAAAACCGCACCGTTACCGGCCTCGAAACGGAACGCGGGACGGGCTGCTCAGGTACTGGCCCCTCAAGGTGTGTTTCCGCGACTTGGCAAACGCGATCTTGCTTCAGTGTTGTCCACGTCGAGGAAGAGAGCTTGTAAGGCGACCCTCGCGGAGGTGCGCCCCGCCCGGTTGCGACACCAGCAGACAACAGGGCACTCCAAACAGCAGCGGGCAGTATCTCCACAGAGCGCCAGCGCTGAAATCCACCTGCAGGCACTCACTTCTGTTGCCCTGTCGCGAAGACGATGCCAGCAAGCATTGGCGGCAACTGACACTTCGTAGATTTGCACGGCTATAGCTGGTTTTCCGAGTAGTACCCCACATCTGGTGGTCGGAGGAATCCATGGTGTGTTGGTCTAACTTTCATGTCACTCAGTCGCGCTGATGTGGCTAAATTCTAGACCAGCCTCAATGGGTTACCACCTTTGACTGTGTCTGGAGGCGGGCTCAGCAATTCTTCGCGCAGAACCCCCTTCCCGGTATAGGGCCAACCACTAGGAGGGAGAGAGGGAGACTAGCCGACAGATCGGGAGTACGATTGAACAAATCGTTGCAGGTAACCTATAGCGGACAGGTACTTAGTATCTAGTCAAAAGTAGGTTGGAGCACAGCGTCTTTCTCGGAGAAACAAGTCGAGGCCTCCGGGCGTTACTTTGCCAGCTCTTTCAGGAGGGGCCAGATCATCCCCGGCTGCAAACCTACGTGGCGGCGACTGCGACACGCCAGGCCTGTCGAGGTCGTTTGAGGACAGTTGTCCTACGACCCAGCAACATAACTCCCTCGAGAGAAACTGGAGACGTGTTTCCTGCTGTCTTGCTGGGTGCTTCTTTGGCCGCGCTCCCGTGCGACCCACGGAGCTAGACCAAGGCAATATCGCAAAACCAATTGTCGTCGCCGAACCCCTGTATGTAAACAGCATAGGAAACGGCGCACTGCTGCCGGGGGGGAGCATCCAGAGTTGGCCGCCGTCGCAAGAAGGCCGTGCATGGGAAAGAATGCTTTATTTTGTCACCCTTGCTCACCCGGATGCAGAGCGGAACAACCATACGGCATCCCAACCCCTCAGTAACGGCTCTGGAGAGAAAACGGCTGACTGAGCTTGCGCCACCCCCACGTGAGAGAATGATGCCGTTGAAGCAGCGACTCCGCGCAGAGTGTCCGCATCCCAAGTCGCCTGGCCCGCCTTCGCCTCAGCGTGTTTTTGGTTGTTGTCAAGCTTCGAAAGAGAAAGCTCGAATAGACCTCTCGTTACGTTTCGAGGTTTTTTACAGCCTTGATGCCTTTTTCCGCTGAGACTTGTGCAGGTTGACCCGGCCCCGGCGTCGTTCGTTTGTGGTCCTGTTCCTCCACGTTGACTGCCTCGCCACTTCGGAACAGTTCCCGTCTCCGAGGTGAATGTAGTCCATCCTTGCATGACAGGTCTTCCGGCTTGAAGCTCAGGTTATCTGCTGCACCGTGCTTGAAACCGTCACACTCCCAGAAGGTCAAGTAGTCGCTCCTGGCACTCCCAGCGAGTGCGTTTATCATTTTTTGCTGCATCAGGTCTAGACAGCTTCCTGAGACCGCCTGCATGGATTTTTGCAGTGGTGGTGGGCTTGGTGCTGTATTTGTATGATTATCGCAATCCAAGGTTTCAACGTTTGTCCAGCCGAACGCCACCCGAGCCGGTGCCGTCACTCTGCACCAGATATGGTGAGACAGCGCTTTTCTTCTTGTCATTTCGGAGGTGTATAAAGGAGGCTTTTTCTTAGAAAACAAGCTCGCGTCTACCCCTGGCTCTTTTTACTGTGTTCCAAGGGAGATCCTGGTATGTTACTGGATATGCGCCGCCACCCGTCTAAAATGAGCCGCTGCCCTCCATCCTCTTCCTCCAAGGGAAGAGCTCTGTCCATCTTGAGTCTCTGGGGGGCGATTTTCCTCTGGATACCGAATTTACTCATGTGTATTTATTTCTGGCCATCTTGGGAACCTGCTGTGTGCCAAACAGTCCAAGGACAGGCTCACGACGGCGGCAACAGCCTTCAAACCACCGCGCCACAGGAAGGCACGACCGTAGACGAAAGCACTTCTCCAAGCAGCGGGGGTGCTCTTGGGATTTCTCCTCAAATGCCGCCAAGGGTGGCGACGCCGGATTCTACGACTGCTGCGGTCGGACCCCCGGGTCCAAACCCGAGAAAGGGGTCTGGTACGCGCGTTGTTCTCAGCTATCTACTAACTGGATGTCCCTCGGGGATGGCTGAAGTCGCAAGTGACACTGAACAGCATCTGACACTCTCCGGCCAAGAAGCGAGTCACCAAACAATGAATCTTTTAAGAGACCGGCTGTCAATGCTCCTGCACTCAAGGCGAGTGAAACACACGGAGGCCTTCGAGCCGAGAGACAATCAAATTTTCGGATACGGAAGCGAAGGCTCTAGTCTGAGACTGACAAACGAGCTGGAGAGCCGTTATCTCTCCTCGCTGCAAATGGAGGTCATAAAAACTATACCTACAGGAGTCACAGACAACGATGTGATTCAGATCGCTCGCGGTTTACCCTGTGTCGAGCAAGCATATCATGATTCCTTTAAATTCGCAGAGGAGCAGCCGACTCATGGAGGGCAGAGCCGCGTGAACCGGCAACTGGCGGAACTTTCGGTTAGTTCACTTGGGACAGGCATCACTAGAGCATTCGAGTCAGGCACCACAGCGCCGAATATCGAAAGCGGGGCGAATGTGCCCCCGAATGACCCGAGTTACCGCTGGCAATGGAATCTGCAAGACAGGACAGATTTCGGTCTGCACGCTGAAAAAGCGTGGCGGTTGTGGACTGGGGAGAAAAGGCCGATGGTGATCGCTGTGATCGACAGTGGATGCGATCTAGACCATCCCGATTTGCGCGCAAAGAAGTGGCAGAACCCTGGAGAAATATGTTTTGATGGAATTGACAATGATGGCAATGGCCTGGTGGATGACTGTCATGGATGGGTAAGCTCTCCTCAACTCAGTATTGCGCATCGGTTTTCCGGTTGCGGTCGCCCATGGGTGAGGGGGAGGATGCAATCATTGAAGCTCGCGTAGCATCTCCAGAGGGTCTGTTATGTGACAGGATTTCGCGGCTGACCGTCCAGATGTTCGCTCGGATTCTTCTGTAGGTCATGGCACTGGTGCTGCTGGAGTCCTTGCCGCTGCTCCAAACAATATGATAGGCCTGGCCGGTGTCTGCTGGGGCTGTGAGATCATGTGCTTGAAGTTCATTGTTGGCAATCAAGGAACAGTCAGCAACCAGGTGCAGGCCATCGACTACGCGGTTAAGATGGGTGCCTGGATCAGTAACAATTCTTATGGTGGCTACGGGTAAGCCGAGTTCCGACCGACTGTGTTTGTTGCAGTCGAGCCAGTGATGAGGGTACCCACTACGGGGCAGCCACTTGCCGTGTTGGATAGTTGTACACATGCAATGCCTACTCTTATGTGAGAAAGGAGGGATCTGTTGCGCCAGCCCATTTCATAGCTGTGACCGACGGTTTCTCCTTGTTGACCTCAATCGACGAAGACATTCGGAACTGGAATTCGACGCCATCCGGCGAGCGCAGGCGGCTGGACATCTATTCATTGCATCGGCGGGCAATCACAATCTCAACACAGATTTGCAGCAGTAAGTCATGTACGTTAAGGTCGCGCTGCGTCCCCGTTCCAGCAGCACCTTGAACTGTTTCGCACTCGGCAGTGGCTAGTCGGCGTCTCATCGTGGTGGTCTACAGAAACGACCACACTCCCTCAAGCTACCAGCTCTCCAACATACTGGCCGTTGGCGCGTCAACATACGCGGGGAGGAAAGCTTCGTTCTCGAACTACGGCTACAAAACGGTTCACCTCTTTGCGCCCGGTGCGGGTAAGTCTAGCATTGTGTTGCAGGTTGTGCGTTTGCTGACGGAACGCTGGATCTGGCTCGCTTGCGGCGCCCCTCTTTTCGTAGTTATGTAGTGTTAGACGACAGTGTGGCTTCCAGGACAACATCATCTTGCTATCATCCGAGGTCAGGACACATCCCCTACAAGAGTGTTTGCGAAGTGGTTCTTCGGTGTTTTGCCCCCATGGTGTCCAGATATTCGCACTACTGAAGGAGCCTCTGGATACGCGACAGTTAGCGGGACCTCGTTCGCCTGCCCTCACGCTGCTGGCGCAGCTGGGCTCATCTGGTCGGCGTTCCCAAACCTCACTTACCTCCAAGTCAAGCAAGCCCTCATCGAGGGATGCCAGCAAAGTAGCAGCTTGACTACACTCTCCGCTTGCGGGGGTACTCTAAACGTGTATACTTCTCTCTACATTGCAGGTAGGTCAACCCACGGGAGCAAAGCGTCGTTGCCACCTGACTGTGCTTTTTCCGGATTATCCCCGCGGTTGCGGTCCTGCTTTTGCATGCATTCTTGACAGCCAAGCTAGCTAATGCGCTACCTTTGCCGGGCGTTCGGCTGCGGCGGCGGGCTCATCGAAACTTCATTGAGTCGCAAGGTGACGAGCAACAGGCAGAGCCCACGTCAGCATTTCTTGCCGCCGCCGGCGCCGTTGACATGGAGACGAAACCCATGGGGGATCAGGGAATGGAAAGTGAGGGCATCTCGTCAGAAAAAGATCCGCCTGACAGCGAGCCCCGACCGGCACTCGAGGCAGTTTCTCTCAGTAGTAGCTTGGTTCCCGCACCAGCGTCGGGACAGCGTGTCGGAACTACGTTGGGGGCGACTTTTGACGACAAAGTCCGGAAGAACGACAATGCAGCCCTACTGGACCAGTCGATCAAAGCAGCGCCTGAACACGCAGTTGGAGAAAGCGGGCTCCTGGGGCCACAGGTAATAACATCTGCTCTGAACACTCCGGAGGTGGACGAGACTCGAGATGAGTCGCAGTTCGTCCCCGACCTGCCCCGCTCGTTCTCGCTGTTCAGTCAAAACTTAATTGCGGAGCCGCCGACTGAAGAATTCTTGAAGCACGAGACCGTGCGCATGGGGCAGTCGCGAGGGAATCCGACGTGGCTCAAGGGGACCGAAGACTGGGGTGCACCTACCGCGTCGCCAACTGTAATGAGCGTGGAGGACGTCGATACTACCCCAATACAGATGACGACAGACACGATGCACACAGTTGCGACTGAGAATGAGGCACCCGGGCGAGCGACGGCCCGCCAGAAAAGTGGCTTGCCAGGACTGTTGCGTGACAGCTTGTATTTGCCCTTCGTGGTTGGGAAGGACCTTATTTCTCTAGCCAGCGGGGCTGCATTGTCGGGAACGGGAACCTGGAGCGTGCGCTAGCGTAGCTACCTTCCTCTAGTTATTCTATCTGGAGTGAAACGTTCTCCGCAACGTTTTCGGTTCTTGTCTAACCCGTCTGGGCGGGACTGCTCGCCGCGTGTGTTGCCGGGGAGGCTTGTCGCCGCGGGTACCGGTAGAGGCAGCTTCCTGATGCTGATGCTCACAGGATCTACCTGCCGTTCTTTCCCTGATCGATACTGATCGCTGGAGTCAGTGTGAATGGTCTCACCGGGTTGCTAGGCAACCCGCTTCAACAAAAGTCAGCTCAATTGAGACGTGCGGACACAACGAACGTAAAATTTCCATCCCGTTTCTTGCTCTCTAGTGAATCCACTTTCGCTTCGTTTTCACTTTGGGGCCGTTGTCGTGTCACAGCCCGCCTTGTTCGGAAGACGCACCGTCCCCATTAGCTGATTCTCGTTCCACAAGGAGCGGGCCTGCCAGGGAGCAACCGGCCTCTTGAACGGGGTACAGTTGCCAGCAGATTTCGCTTGAAAGACCACAAGTGGGGGCCGGGAAGCTTCGCGAGGCAAGAATCGCTCCTTGAGGCTTTCACTCCCGGAGAGACTCTTCCCTCGGCAGTGCTGCTTCCCAGTCCAAGTCTTTTCTGCTGCGGCAGGGGTGTCAGCGGGTAGCATGGCTGACTTCACCTTCGGGTGGTTCTCATCGGGGCAAAGGAGATTCGTTCATTCGCCGCTCAGGTCAGGGGCCAATCACAAACAAACGAGCCAGCTGTCGCCTCATCCACACCTGAGTTCAGAGAGCCCGAGGGCCGAGCAGGTGGTTACAGGCCCGCGGCAGCTATGAGCGGCTCCGTACAGGAGCTTTCCTTCGCCCCAGTATACTCAGAGGCGCCGGCCGTAAAATGGGGCGATCATCCCCCGCGACCCAAAGAGTTATCCTCATTCACACTTCAGTGTCGGTGTGCCGTGAATGCACACGACTCCGCTGAAGAGGCTGGTGTTGAAGATAAGCAAGCGCGGATGGCGGCACCTTAGTTCAAAAACAACCGACCCCGCAGGCGCTACAAGAGCGCGGAGTCTCTCACAGGCGCTTAGCTTTCTGAGAGCACTTAACAGGAATCGAAGCGGGTCTCCGACAACATGCCGGGCGGCCTCGTTACCGGGTGGACATGGGGTTGTTACAGCTTCCTAGTTGGTGTGTCTGCTTCCGCTTTGGTGCCGGTGTCAGGACGAGTCTGACGTATAGAAAGGGTTTGCCGGGACAGTGCACAGTCTGCGAGTGACTCCCGCAAAACGGCCGGGGCCGAGCAGTAGTTATAGCGAGTTTGTATGGAAGTAAGACCAGAGTCTGTTGCAAACAGTCCGATGGGAAGCCACACCGGTCACCCGTAGGTGACGCCGAAGGCATCCTGCGGATGGCTCTCACTTTAGCAAACAGTCCAGTCTGCTGGAGGGCTGATAGCCACTTCGCGGTCGATGTAGATAATGCCTGGAAATTGTGGGACGGAACAGATGGTCAACGGCAATCGCGAGCATGGGCAGTGAGTGGGACCTCGATCAGGATGACCTTGTAACAACAGCTGGGCAAATCCCGATGTGATCTGCGATGACGGGCATCGACAGTGGTACTAAAGGATTTGTTGATGAAGGCTGAGGTCGGGTAAGCTTGCGCTACCTGGCAGGCGGCCGGGCAGAGTTTGGTCCCCGACGGTTCGCCGAGTTCCTCATTGCTGTGCTATTTGCTGGCGCGACGGCGTGTGCAACACGGCAGAGAGAAAGTGATACAGGGTCCTGTTGTGTGCACGACTATCGGATCCGAGAGAGAAGCTCAAGACGCAAATGCTGTCGTGTCCTGGCGGCCGCAGCGAGCAATGCGAAAAAGCAGCGGGGGTTTGAAGGGGTGCCGAATTATGTGCTCCAAGTTTTACGGTGTTGAAGAAGGAACGGTCAGAAATCAGCTGCAAGAATAGACTAAGCAATGGTACCTCCTACTTGGATAACGGACAACTCTTACGCCAGATGAGTTGAGCCGTCTCACGAGCCGTCATTTCTCATTAGTCGACGGACCTTCTTCCGAGATCAGCTCGCCTGCACGTAGGAGCCTGCGCATTGGGAGGACGCTGGAGATTGGTTGGTGTCAAGGCAACTACAAATTCTGGCAGCAATTATTCACGGCAGCTCAAGTGTCGCACAGACATGTGTTCTCCGGCTGAGACCGACCTCAACCTGTCTGTGTCACCGGCCACGAACCAAGACGTCCATATAGACTCTCTCCAGGGAACCAGAAAAGAAACACTAAGTGTCCGGTTGGAGGCTGCCTTTGTCATCTACCCTTGCCCCATATTCCGAGTAGGAGGCAGGCGGGCGGTAATGGGACAGCAAGGCCTCGTGCATCGCGGTGACAACGAGTGCTGAGTGCGGTGGACATCCTATCGCAGATGTATGCGCCTCAATAGCCCCGTTCACGCGGGTCGACAGAGCGACTTTCGTCTCCCTCCAAAGCTGCCGGAACTGCACGGTCGGCGTTTCCGAGTCCCTCACGACTAGTGTCTGGCAGCGGAAGTGTTCCCGACACTAGTCATCCAAATTGTCATCACTTTCCTGACAATGTTCCGAACCACTGCGCACAGGAGGCTCTGCTCCGATTCTTAGACACAATATGTTCCAAGGACTGGTGCTTGAATACTACAGCTCTTCTTGCCGTGGAACACTGAGTGCGTCCGCACATATGAGTTCTGGGTTCTTCGCGAGGCCACGGCGGCCCCAAAGCTCTGCGTTTTTGGTGTCCAGGAGCAGTCAGTCCTTCTACACAGGGGGAGAACTCTAGTTGTGCACACCTGCATGTCCTGCATCCATTTGTGAGTGTATGCCGGTGCGAGACTTCCTGGCAGATATCCGGCCACCTGCCCGTGTACTCTCCCACCTTCTGCGCGAGCCTCCCTCTTTCTACCTTACCCACGAGCTCCCGAAAATTCAGCAGGCAAAACTGACAAGCCTCACTGCTAGGGTGTGGTATGTCCGGGGCGGCAGACGCACCCCCGTGTCCTGCACGACTTCCAGTGTTCTTTACGGGCAGGAGAAGCTCGCAGGAGCTCGGAGATGTCAAGGAGATGGCAACAGAGGCTCAGTTGGTTTCCCGAGTATACGCAATCTCTGCTGCGCCGCGAATGCGCCTGCTCTGTCCTCGGCACGAGCTCGTCCCTGATGAGCCATTGCTGTTATGCTGCGGTTTCGCCTGGCACAGCCATTGCTATTCCAATGGCCGCCGCAGTCGCACATCATGGGCTGTCCCAAAGCAACTCTCCATCGTTGCAAAGCGTATTCGACAGCCTTGCAACTGAGACAACAAGGATAGTAGTGCTAGACTCCGCCGGCTGTCCGCGCTTCCGTAACTCGCTGGTATGACTCGGTGTGACCGCGGTGCTGGTTACGTGCACGCTTCAGCCAGTGTGATGGATCTCAAAACAGCCACAACGCAGAGAGACAGCTGTCAGAGCAAGTAAACCACCTAGCAAGGACCCAGCCCGAGAGGCGAGCAACGGCCGTGGTATGGATTCCGGTTTTGAGTTGTACAGCGGCAGCAGTCCGAGCGCCACCTTTCACTCGCCAGCGCTAGTTCTAGCGCGCGGTCAACCGAGAATTCCGGCTGCCCGGTCTCCTCATCCGTGTGAACCGACGACCAAGGCAGCTTCCTAATGGAGTAGAACGGCACCGCGTCGCATTTGAGGCGGCCGCCGACTGTCTGGTCTCCTAGAGACGCGCACACTCAACCCATGTCGGGAACGTCTGCAGCACGTTGTTCTGCGCTCTGGCCCCAAAATGCCGAGACATGTTATACTTGTTGATTGCTGCCTTTTTGTGACGCCGTGTGCAGCCGTCTTTCCTTTGGCCGGTTTCAGTTCCGGGTATGTCAGCACACGCACCATGAGAGCTCTCTGGTGCAAGCCCGCGGTCGTGGTTGCTGTGGGCTGTCTGCTAGCGAACCCTGCCCGTTCCTCGTGTGCTGCAACTAACAATGCTCTTGAGGCAGTCGGTTTGCTTCAGTCCACTGGACCTGTGGAGTCGGACGCTCCCTGGAACCCTCCTGAGCCTCGTTTGAGCACTCCCGAGATGCTCCGTGCAGCGCCACAGGATGATTTACACGGCGAACACGAGGAATCATCATGGGTCCGGAAACAGAAGCCCGTCAAAAAGCTGGGTATGAATTTCTTGAAGGTAGGAAGCGCTCTGGCTCTGCTCGCTGCTCTGGGTCAAGAGGTCGTCAGCTACTACCAGCACAAGAATGAGGGGGCCTACACCAGCATCGAGTATGACGACAATATGCACATGGCAGCGATGACCCTGTCAGGCGTGCGGGCAGTGGCGCTTGCAGCCGCTCTTGTAGGAGGTGTGCGGTATCTGTACGGCTTGATCTCCCAGTACCGTCGTCGCCGTAAGTAGCCTACCATGTTTTATCCTCGGTTACAGGCTCTTCAGCAGCTGGAAAAACGGTTGGACGTACGATATCGACAGGAAGAGTCTCAGAAGTCGTAGTACGGGAAGGGTCATTGGTCGACGCAACTGCTTTCGTGTGGAGCTTAGCTTGCTGGCGCCCTTCGTCGATGAGATGATGGCGTACGGCGCTTCCGGAACGTTTGGGGACCCGTGGCTTCTTATGGTCAACCCATCCGTTCAACTACGGTACATTTGAAGCGTCCGCGGGGAAGAGAAGTCAGGATCCGAACAGTTGTTGCTTCTGGGATCTGCGTCGTCCGCATGACTTGTCCATTGTAAGGCGTACAGAGGGGCGCTGCTGTTCAGAAACGGAGTACGCAACAGCAGTGAAGAGGCACCAGTGCGCGCAGGTGATGGCAACTTTTCTCTGGTTCTGCTGGATCGATTACAGCTTCAAACTGCGTGCATGCTCTTTGTTGTCGGGCGAAAGGCAAGAGGACCAGCATCCACTGTGGTGCAGTAGATCCAGTGGCGCACAGCCGGCTTGTACTGCATTTGTTTCCAGTCAAGATTAGGGCCGGTCAAGGCGGTTTCAATCAAGTCCGAGATCCTCGCGCGCTCTACTCTAGGCTGCTGAGGCGATGCCTGGAGGAATCGACCAGTCACAGAGTCCGTCTGAAGCGGAGATGGCACGAGGAGGTGCCGAGGCGTTGGCACGTCGTCCGCCGTTGGATGATGCACACTCAGGGAACAACACTAGGATGGAGGTGCCGTCCACCGTCCTTGCAGCGTCAAACGCAGCCGGCACCACTACAGTAAGGGTGAGAGAGCTGGGGATACCTCGTAGGGTTCACTCTGCAGCGCCCAACCCGAATGCTTCACTTCTACGGGCGAGCGTGTGGCCATTGGCCTCGATGAACAACCGCCAGGGAAGGACGCTGCTTACATTCGAGCCAGAGTGGGTCAACTTCGGCATGTGCCTGCCACTGCAGACACAGAGGAGAGTGCTCCGAGTTGTAAATCGTTCCCGGGTGACCGTTAGGTTTTTTTTACTAGCCCCGTCAAGCTCAACCTTCCATGTAGTTTTCGACAAAAAGGGCTTCTTGGCTCCTGGCATGGCTCAGCTTGTGGAAGTGTATTTTTCGCCAGTGGACTGGAAGCTTCATCGGTCTTCGTTGAAAGTGTTGTGCTCGCCGGTTCAACAGAAAAGTGCGAGAGACAGCACGGAAACTTTAGCAGCAGCAAATGTTGACTGCTATGAGATAGGACTGTATGCTTTTCCTGAGCTGAGAAATATCCGGATTCCGCGATTCCTAGACTTCGGTCGTGTCCTCTCGGGAGAAAGCGCTCAGAAGTCGTTTGTGATTGTCAATGAGCACCCCGTTTCGTTCGAATTCACAATCAACACGCTGTCGTCAAGTCCCGACTTCAGTGTAGCACCAGCCTCTGGCGACGTACCCGCGTCGGGGTCGATTACTATATCCGTCTTCTACAAGCCAGCGGCGGTCACTACATCATTTTTCTCTTTTGAAGTCAGAGTTGCTGACTGTGGGTCGAAACCATTTCGTGTTGACGCAGTGGGGTCCTGTTGTGCCCACATGCATGAACCGCTAGTTAACGACAAGCCGAGCGCCCCTACCAGCTCTTCCGCAGAGAGAGGGAGAACTCACTTCCAGCGTGTTACAGTGTCAGCGTTCAGCCATACCACCCAAGTGGGTAACAGTCAAAGAACGGCGGGGCCCAAATACGTTGTATACAATGGCGTTGTTGTTCCGGATATTAATGGGCACGCGATCTGCAGTTCAGTTCTTACGCAACAAGCAGGCAAACTGGCTGACGACATGGCGAAAAAACAAGCCACCGTAGCTCCATGCTGCGGGCCTCGCGACCAACAGCCCTCAGGAGTCGGAACCCCTGACTTCGCCAGAGGGTTCGACACGGGATACAGCGCAGGCCTCGCTACAAAAAAGGTGCATTTCGAGAAGCGATGGAAACAGGTCATGAAGTCGCGAAGGGGGAAACATCAGAAGTTCGTCTCTGTTCTAGGAGAGCTCCCGCCCACGGAAATGAAAGCGCAACGGCTGCTGTGCCTCCGTAGGCTGGACTGCGAGAGTATGCTGCAGCAGTGCTCATCTCAAGACCGGCGCCGAGACCAACCTGAATTCCCCTCCGATCGCGTGATTGTTCGGGCACGGTGGCTTCCGAAGCAAATTCATGGCGGGGGAGCTTCAGTTGACGAGTCAATGAACAACTCCTTTCTTCTGAGAAGGGAGTGCAGGACCCGGTTTACCCGAATGGTCTCGTATGTCATAAAACGAAACAGGTCACTTCGTCGATTGGCCAGTCTACAGCGTGTTCTCGCCCACCACCGGTCAATACCAGTAACACCCACAGACGTTCCGGATGCAGTTCTGGCCGGCGAGAGTCACCCAGACCGCAACCACTCAGAAGGAAGCCAAACACGCAGAAGTCCGGTGACTTTGACTTTGAGTCTACCACGGTGCACCACTGCACAAAGGCTTTTCAGGCTTGCCGCGACTCAAGACTGTGTCCCCGCTTCGTTCCTGGTCCGGGAATACACGCAGATTGGAGAATTATTCAAGTGTGTGGAAGAGTACAGTAATTTCACGCCCATTTCCCAGCCCTGTTTTGAGGTGATGGCGTTGCCACAGTTCTCTGTTCCCAGTAGCGCGTGGCACCTGGAACAAAATGACAGAAATCTTCTGGGGGCATTGCTAGGCCCCGCAAGTCTTGGCGCTCCTGGACGACTTGCTGGTCGAGATGAAAGTCACAGGCGTCCCTTGCTGACACCGCATTTCGATCCTCCGGTGATCCACAAAGCTGGGTTTATAGCACCGACAGCTGTCGAATTTCGCCCGCTTGTGCCCTTGCCGCGGAGCGTCGAGACGGACTTAGGCCACTGCTTCGAAGAGGTAAGTCCTTCTTGAGCGGTCGGTTACGCCAGCCGTGCAGTGGCCGCAGGCAGCGGCCCAAGGTAACTTCCTTCTCCTATCCCAACGTTTCTCCTTCCTGTCCCAGGGGCTGGCCGCGGAGCCGCTGCCAAAAAGGCCATGGCTTTCTCTTCCCCTTACGAGGAGCATTTGCCTGAGCAGCGCCCTCCGGCCCGCTTCGTTTCACGAGGACGAGGAAACGCTTCTGACCGAGGTTAAGGGCGTTCGGAACTGCTTTGGTCTTCGCCCGCTATGTTCTTCCTTACGTTACTTGGGTCTGTCCCCAGAACGGGTCACGACAGAAGGATTCCCAGCAGACCAGGTGCGATTTCCCGTTGCACCACAGTTGACGGCCGAAGCTGCGGTTGACACTTAAGCAGAGTTTACCCCGTAGAACTTCAACGCACATGTGTTCCCCTCAGCGTCGGCGAGAGGTTGACTAAAAGAATGCCCGTATCGGTGTCAGCTCAGGCTACGACTGTACTTAAACCGTTGTGTTCTCAGATGAGCGACACTGACTCTGATGACAGAGACGCATCGTTTAACGTCCCGGTGCCGGACCCAGACAAGTACATGGACGACTTTCGAAATTCCTCCGCTTCGCCAGAGAGACGGAACAGCCGAGACCGCAACACAGGAGAGAACATGATAAAGACGCAGTTCGACTCTGCTACGGCGGCACTTGCACAACTCTGGGCCATGCCTCGGAATATGAGAGTCAAACGGCTGGAAGAAATCAACGAACACCTGCCTCCGGAGCTGAGAGTCTTCCTCCCTTGAGGGCTGCAGAGCGAGCAACACGAGCAGTGACTCCTGCACACCATCCAGTGAACGGTCCGCGTTTCCACGGGCTGACGTTCTTCACGCTTCCTACTAGACCACGAAGTCTCGTTGTTCGGTCCTACCTAACGCACCACTACTATACTCCGGGCATCTTAGCATGAAACAGCCCGTGCTGTTTCTCCGTTCGCCGTTCGATCAGACATACGGTGAGCTTGGCCTAGTGCGTCTTGCCTGGCGCACACATGACGGGCTCCTGAGGGGATCACCATGATGGAGGGTAGGGCGCCAAACGTGCGGTCCGCTCATACCTGCTGCCTTGCTTCTAGCCCTGGCCTCCAGGCGATCTCGAGCAAATGCCTCATTCACACAGAATAGAGAACTCGAGGCAATACTAACACGAAACTCCCGGAGGATAGCAACAAGTAGGGGGAAAAGTGCAATCGCGAACGAGGAGGTTTGGTCCAATGGTATGGCAGAAAAAACGCAGAAGACCCTCTAATCTCAGCACTTGCGCCGACGAGAGCTGGCCGGACGCTTCATCAAGGCGCCTCGCATGTCGGCAACCATGGCAGCTGAGCCACGGACTATGGCAAACTGACGTTACTCAATGAGTTTACAGTTTACACCACTGCGAAAGAACAATAAACCCGAGAAACGGTGGATCCCACGAAACAGCCAGAAGAGAAACACCCAGTGTGGCGTGGCACAGTGACACCGCCTCAATCCCACAAGGAGAACCAGGAAGACTGTTTCGCTGGCCGCGATCTGCCAGCGACATAAGCTGTCAACTTTGTTTTGCCCCGAGCCACCAGCAGCTCTCGCATGCAGTCTTCCGTGACCTCATCCCTTTCCACGTGCGGGTATATGCTCCACAACATGGAACAGGTCCCCTTGGTGAGTTCATTCAACCCAAGAAATCCTGAGTTCCTCGCACTGCGTGTTGAGCAGAACGGCTGCGGTGATTTATAATATGCGTTGACGTAGAATAGCGGGTTTACAGGAGCCGGCACCACCAGCATTCCAAGCGGGCGGCCTGTAAGAGGGTACCACTCGGACGCAGGCAGTGGGACGGAGTCGGCCGTGCCATCGGTCGTTGGTACATCAATTTCGACTACTTCTGACACTCCCTCGAATGACGGGTCTCTATCCTCGGGTCCGCGGGCTCGAGGCTGCCACCACTGGACGTTGAGGCGGATGGAAGATAGTTCAGGAGCACTTCCCCCCGACGATGACTTGAGATAGATCCGGCCAGTTCGGCTCCCCGCTGCATTTTCCTCGAGCTGCACGGACACCGAACACGCAAAAAATCAGCTACCCGATGCCACATACTTCTGCATCCTCCTTGCTATCGCTGTCGTCACACATCTACTACGAGCGCTCTCTCCCGAGAAAGATCTTTCCGTGCAGAAGTCACGGCTATTACCTGGAGTGAGCTGTGGGAATCATTCAGCCATTTCCTCAGCCGTGAAGGAGTGTACGCCAGATTCCTGTCGAAAGCCTCCACCAGATCGAGCTTGGATATAACAGACTGAACAGTACCTGCATCCGCTCTGCGCAATCCGATGTCAAGGAACTTATCCCACGGAAGCACGTCATGAAAAAGATAGGAACCAACCAGCGACCCGCCTACAAGCGCGTGCTCGATTTTGCTCGCGGTCAGAGCTCTAGTGAGGATTTCCAGAATCGCCATCTGAATCTCATAGCCCCTGTAATCCATCCTCCGCGGAAACCCCGGCAACGAAGTCTGCCAGGCTTGCTGGATCAACTCAGAGCGCTCAGTCCCCGCCCAGTTCGTAAGATCCTCGCCGACATACAGAGACGGGAGCCCGACAGAGTTACATCGCTGTATGTCGACTGATGTAGGGGTGTACATGTGCAGAATCCGGGAGTTCTGAAGATTAACTAGCAGTGGAAATGTGAACTGCTCCCAGAATATCAGAGACAAACCAACAGAGGCAGTTACAAGAATCAGCGCCAGCTTCTGCCACCGTTGTTTCAGATAGACACGCCGAAGCCGCATGAATCGGAGAGCGTGATAACCACGCGCCTGCTTTTCAGATGCCGGGAGCGTCATCTTGTACGTTTTGGACGCAGGAGCATCGGGATGTCTGTTGTGATCCGCGCAAGCCATCAGAGGGACTTCACCGACGCTCAGCGGGCGTGAAAAGCCCGGAGGCACCGCGCGAGTCTGTTGCTTCGGATGCATTGGTGCGAGAAGATCAAAGACGAAAAATGTATGAAGACTTGATACACTACCTTCGGTACGAGCTTTTCAGCTGGTCAGGCCAGTCAGCCACAACACGAATGTGATCCCGACGACACGCCACTGTAAAACTTCCCAAGTGGGACATGAAGAAGACACCTCCTGTCAACCAGAAATACAGGGGCGACGTGTGGAGTTTGATGGAACCTGTCGGTGGACGGGGAGAAACTGACACCATAAAGTAAACGAGCCAGACGCGTGGAATCACCAAGAGTCAGCTAAGCGACCGCGCAGCCACCCGCAGTTTCGCCCTGGAAGTCACTGTCCGGATCGCGGCTGGAAGCACGCAAAACGCGACAGATAAAAAAATTAACCTGCTCGCGAGTAAGAAAACGAACGACAAAACCCCGACGCGCACCGAGGGCCTTCTTCCCCCCATCGATTGCAGCAGCAAGCGGCCGTACCGGCTGGTTGGTGAGCTTCGATTCCACATCCACCAAGTGCACCGAGACTGGGCAGCACAACCCTTAATCTCGGCCCAGTGCATGCAGCAGCCAGGGACGATCGATGCGCTGCGAGTGGCGTCCCTTCTCGCGTCGAAAGAGAACAATATTTCCGGCTGCAGGAGTTGAACAGGTTGCCCTCGCAGTCTCTCAGATCGGAGCGTGAGACGGCCTTTGGCGCCTGCGTACTCCACTTCACTTCCTCAGTCACACGAAAGTGCTTTCGGAGCACGGGGGAGTATTGGGCGTTCAGAAACACAAGGCAAGACCTCTCCTCGTCTTCCGCGAACTCTACCGTTGGAACCTTTTCTCTTCTCCGTTGCAGCGTTGTCGTACGCATCTAGTCACAGCTTGGGGACTCATGTTACTCTTTCCTCTTAAGGAACCGTAGTTACAGTGATTACTTGTCCCTCGATGCGCGCGGTCGTGAGTCTGGTGCCTTGTTCGACAGCTGAAGCGGTTGTGATGCGGCGCTTGCCCGCCTCTGCTACGGGGTGAGTGCGCCATCCGAAGGGACCTGTATTTGTAGCCGCACCTTCGTGGTGCGGTCCACTATTATCGACGGAAACTGTGCGCGTGATGAGTCTGGCGGTATGCGAATGCGTTCTTGTCAATGAGGGTCATCAGGTTTCGCTTCACGCGCTTGGATTCAAGGGCCCTGAGTTTTTCGCGTACGGGCTGCACGATATCCTGGCACGGGAGGGCTCTTCAGAAAGCTTTTGTTGGTGTAGCGCTGGCGGACCGGGAAATGCGGACCGTTGCATGTTCCACAACACATTTTGCTCACATAAGATGACATTCCGCAAGTACTGCCTAAGAGCGGACAGAAACTGATGCACATCGGCGCCGCTCTCTCGTTCACATGTTCGCGACACCTTCACTTGGGCACGGTATCACGAGTCGTCTCGCTAAAGGTCGCTCGGCGCAGCAACGTCTGGCACAACCACCCGTGACCCTTTCCGAAACGAAGACATCCACGCCTGGCCAGTCTTCCGCACGAAGTTAGCACTCAGCGTCTCCAGTCCACTGCGTCCTGAACAGCAAACTCACGGACATGTAACCGAGCACTCTCGGACAAGGGTTCGAAACGCGCGGCTCCGTTCAAGGTCTTCCGGTCCGCTTTTGGCTGTTGAGAGAAATCTCTCCGTGCCCGCCCACCCGCAGACGGGGAGCCTGGCGAAGCGCACCGTCCTTACCCTCTCTCACGTGCACATGATAACGCCGCCGACAACACGGAGCAGTAAGCCCCGTTCTTGATTGCAGTCGCTCAGGAGAGTGCTTTCCACACACTTACACAGCCGCTCTTTTATAGTAATGTAGTCCAGACTCCTGAAGTCCTCACGGGACGGAGGTTCACGGCGGGTCGAGCTGATTTTGTTCGGACAGCTGCACAGCATCCAGCAAGAACTACGAAGCGCGTAGTACAGAGGCAGCACAAGAGCGAGGCGAAGCAACATGACGCGTTCTATGCTGGCGATTCGGTTGCTGAGTTTTCCTAGCTGTCGGGTCAGAAAAGGGGGAGGCGAGCACGCCAGACCGAAGGTGATCAGAGCTCCTCACCGTCCCCAGGAGTACTGATAAAATCGTACGTTGTGAACCTTTGCTCCCGAGCGCTGGCACTGTGCAATTTACATAGCTTCTTGCGCAGGTGCCACCGCTATTTCCATTATCCGCGCGTGTGTCCTGGGAGGGGGGTCTCTACAACAACCAGCAACTGACAACTACGATGCACCTTGCAAGCCAAGTTAGTGCCTGAACGGACATAGCACACGCCCCGGTACAACCTATGGCGTCGGTTTGCCCTCGGGAGTGCGACACACACGGCGTCGGCAGAAAAAAGCTTCGGCTCCGAAGGGAAAGGACCCGGGCGGCGGTTACACGGTCTCAAGTGGTAAAGCCATACTATAAGAATGGTGTGTGTCCACTTGCTGAACCGTCGACCCTTGGACAAACCAAGTGCTG
>NW_027156745.1:0-392 GCF_002600585.1 Cystoisospora suis | reverse complement strand
TGTGAACCCAAGCGGGTCTTCTGGGAGACGTTCTCGTCTTGAAGCGTGTTTCGGCGGACTTCCCTCTGTGGGTAGGTTTCGGCCACGTCCTGGCACTTCCCAGCTCTGGCATTTCATAAGGTACATTTCCTTCAAACTACTGGCGCAGCGTGAACGACGCTGTACGATGTGAGTCGCGATTCTCTTTTTGGACCGGGCAACTTATCAAAGGGAACCCAGGTTCGACTAGGAATTCCCGGCTGCCCCGATGGCACGGAGTTAGCCGGTTTATACCTAGACGTGAGTATTATATATAAGCAAAAGCTCTGCAACCTTTACAGGCTTTCCTCCTTCACATGCTGACGCTCTGCCAGGCTTTCGTATTAATTCTACGTCCTTCGTCGTCTTAAAGT
>NW_027156744.1:821-1126 GCF_002600585.1 Cystoisospora suis | reverse complement strand
GCTTTGCTAGAACCCGGCGCGTCCCTTTGGGTCGCGTTAAGGGCCTCCTCATGCAGGTTGTCAGCCACGGTAGTTCTCCGAGTCACCCACGAGTTGGTGTCGGTCCTCTCGGAGGCGTCCATGGCCTTGGCGTGTTTCTCTCCTTGTCCGTTTAGTGGCAGGAGGGAGCAACCGGTCTTGGTTTCGTGGCCCACTTGGAAACGGTTGGTTGTTTGCCTCTGACGGAGGCTCCGTCCGAGGCCTTGGTGTTTTTCTGTGCTTGTATTTCTTGAGTTCCTTTTTAAAGACAACGGGCGCCGCGCGCA
>NW_027156744.1:306-502 GCF_002600585.1 Cystoisospora suis | reverse complement strand
CGGGCTGGAGCCGTCGAGCTAAGCCAAGCGGTCCGTGATGTGCGGTGTGCATGAGGGAGTCGGTGTTTTTGTGCAAAAAACGCGTTCCAAGTGCGGGAACTCTTAATAAATGGATGGCTTCTAGTGAAGCCTAACGTTTTGGCTCTATTGGAGCCAGAAAGCTCTAGCGGACATGGTGAAACGGCCTCGAGCCGCA
>NW_027156744.1:0-218 GCF_002600585.1 Cystoisospora suis | reverse complement strand
GTGAGAATGTGCGAGAATCGGACAGAATAGCGTAAAGTAGGGCTTTAGTAGGTAGGGCAACCTGAGAGGCGTACAACGGTACACGTACGACCCTCGGAGAGGCCCCGGGGACGAAGATCAGTTGCTCGCCGCCCGGGCAATAGAGCCCCAAGGAGCGCCAGGAGGGAATCGACGACAAGGGAGCCCCCCGCGCAGTTTGGACGGGTCGGAAGGACGGG
>NW_027156743.1:0-4726 GCF_002600585.1 Cystoisospora suis | reverse complement strand
GTAGGCAGAGCAACCCGAGAGGCGTACAACGGTACACGTACGACCCTCGGACAGGCCGCGAGCGCAAAGATCAGCTGTTCGCTGCCCGGGCAATAGAGCCCCAAGGAGCGCCAGGAGAGGATCGACGGCAGGGGAGCCTCTTGCAAAGTGTAGAGAGGTCAGAAGGACCAGGAACCCTCACCGGAGGTGACGCACACGAACCCTGGACTGCCAGAACGTCGAGTTAGCCGCCGAGGAGGCTAGGTCAACGACCTAGGTTCTTCGCCGAAGGTATTGGTTCGAGGCAAACGAGACCCGCGTTGCGTTCACGGACTATGGGAGACGACCAGCCCACACCCAGCCGTGATATCACCCCTTCGGGACGCCGAAGCCGCCTTCGTGTAGTCTCGGGACTCCAAGAATCATTACAGTTTCAGTCCTCCGGCCTTGATGCTCTCGCGGTAGAGAGCTCTTGGTTCCTAGAATTGAGTGCTACTTGCGCGGGTTCGCGAGGTTTCCTCCTTTTTCCGCTGCGTCGTTGCGTAAGTTGAGTTTCGGCAGGTCGTGGATGCCTGCCTTGCCTCCGTACGGTCTACGATCCCGATTCCGGTAAAAAGAGGTCACTATTTCGTGGCGATCGAGGCAGAATTGCCAAATCCTGACATCAGTGGGCCGCCCGGTAGCTCGGAGAGCCCCTAGAGGATCAGTTGTTCGCCTCCCGGGCCCGTAGAGCCCGATAGCTCCTAAAGGGAGGTCGACTGCAGGAAGCGACCCCCCGAGTTCGGGGGAGGTCTGGAGGGCTAGGGACACTCACCGAAGGTGGAACAGACGAAACGGACTGCCAGGAGGCCGAGTTAGCCGTCGGAGAGGCTAAGTCAGCAACTTAGGTTCTTCGCCGAAGGTATTGCTTCGAGGTGGACGAAGTCTGCGTCAGGTCAACAGACTATGGGAGACGATCAGCCCACACCCAGTCGAGATATCGCCCCTTCGGGACGCCGAAGTCGGCTTCGCGTAGTCTCATGACGCCAAGAATCATTAAAGGGCCTGTCCCCCGCGTTCCAGATGCCATCGTAACGAGTAAGTAGTTCTCTGCGTTGAAGAATCTCAGCATTTGCTCGACTGCACGGAAAGGAATCGGACTCGCTTCGGCTCTTGAAGCTTGGCTATCGCCGAGCACTATTGCAGTAACACCAGTGGGATCAAGACAACGCTGTCCACTTCTTCTGTCTTTGTGCCTTCTGCGACTATGCTGAACGCGTCGCCTGTAGAGAGCACCGACACAACCAAGGCGCCGATTGCCTCTAGTCCAATCAGAGCCACGGCGGGCAGTCCCTTTGACAGCATCGCCGTCACCCGGGCACGCCTGCTGGATGCGTGTAGCACTACAGGGCAGCTGCCAACTACAGGCATCTCCTGGATCGATGCGTGTTTCATAAGACAGGCGCCCTGTGGCGGGCTGGCAACATGTCCGTGTGAGGTCTGCGGAGAAAGGTGAATACTACTCAGTAGCGTGCTCGCGCTACCGGTGTTTAGCAGAGCCTGGAACACAGTTCCAGAGAACTTCAGGGGCACGCGGAGATTCCCGCCAGGAACAAGTGGATGCACCACCGGGACAAAAATACTGCTGGTTGGCTCGATTCCAAGGACTGCTTGCTGGGCATCCGCCTTCCCTCTGGAAGCGTGTCCACTTGGCGCAGGGGCTGGTTCACTTGGTTCTGTGCGTACGCGGTAACCTATTAAAGTAAATTCTGTTCTTACACTCGAGCAGGTGGTACACTGAGCCGCACGATCGGCTGTTGCGACGCACGCCTGCGACGCTTGGCAGCAGGCCTCTATGCTCTGCTGCGCTTCCCAAAAGGAGGCCGCGTTCTGCTTCTTCCAGTTCCCGGAACGAGTCTTCACCATCACGTAAAGCTCCCGGTGTGCTTGACAAAAGCAAGAGCCGCTTCCACACCCGGATGCTGTGGCTGCCTGGTTTCCTTGGCAGAAACTGACGGACCTGCACCTTGTTTCCACATCACCCCTGTTGCGTCTGGACACGCCGCGTACGAGTGTCCGCGTTGCAGACACTTCGGACAGTTGTGGCGCCTCGCACTATCGTTTGCGATATACTCTTGCCACCTCTGGCAGCCCGAGACTTTGTTGTCCGGAGTCTTGCAATAAAAGCAGAAGCCACTGCCTGCTGATCGCCTGAATTCTTGTTTGCTCGGTCGTTGGAGCCGGCGCGTGGGTGTCTGGTGCTCAGCCCCAAACAGTTCTCGCTGGCTTAGCTCGAGTAGCGCATTCAAAACCTGTTGCTGCGCTCGCTGCAACTCGGCGCAATCGCCACTGGAGTGTCGCTCTGAAGAAGTTCTTCTCAGGATGTTGTGGTTTCCGTCCTGGCCTGAATGTTTCCTGTGTACGTTCCTGCTCGACGGTCCTTGCGCTGTCCACAGCCGCGACAACTTGATTCTTTCCAGAACGATTTGCGGCCTCAAAAGCAGCAGCCGGGCGACTTCGTAGCGATTTGAAAGTCTCTCTAGGTGTCTTTGCAAAGATAGCGCTTTCCGCTCTCCAGCCTGCAAATTGATCAACTGGTCCAGGTAAGCAAAGGCGGAGTAGCGGTGTGGTTGCTCCGAGAGTAAGCTATCTCCCACCTCTACATACTGCTGGAATCGGTTGGCGGTGGGGCGCTCCTGTCCCAAGGAGATCAAAATACCGTTTGATGCGGTGGCGTGCCTGGGGCGATGCTCGCAGCAAAAGCTGGTCCAGCCACCACGGCTGATTGGCGCTCCCGGAACCGTGCTTCGCCAGCACGCACTTTCCTCACACCACTTTCCTAAGTCAAGCTTCTCTAAACCGTCTCCGTCACCTTCATCATGTGACGGGGGCTTAAGCTCTTTAACTGTTTTCAGTTTGGCTGCCCGACTAAGGATAGCGCCGATGGCAGGCGGGGGCACTCTGGTTGTACGTGGCTGGCCTCCATGGATATCCGAGGGTTCGTCCATAGGCAGTGCCAGGAAACTCTGCTGTCCTTCTTCCGTACCAGGGCTTGCTGTTGGCCATACCGTCTTCTGAGCGGGTTCCTCGAAACCGCAACCAGGGGCGGGTATCGCGTCGTCTTTTGCCATCAGCCCGGAAAATGCGACGCTACAGAGGGGTCGATTCAGGAGGGAGATAAAAAAGGGGAAAGAAGGTTCGAAACAAGAGCCGCCATCAAAACGATAACAAACTCGATGTAGGTAAAGCAAAAAGCCGTCACGCGGTTCGTGCACCCGGGTGTTGCTTTTCCTCCCGGGTCACGGCACCATTGGAGATGCCTGAGCTACCTCAACACTCGGCACCTTACCAAGGGTCGCCGGTGCCACGATTTGCTGTAACGGCTTCAGAGCTTCTGTTAGTTTCAACTGGTGAACACTTTCCACGGACAAACACACGCACACACTACACTTGTGATTCTGGGACGGTTGGAGCTCCACACTCGCTCGCAACAGTCACTGGCTTCCACCGAGTGTGGCGACAACAATTCCGCTGATAATAAACGCGAATCCAGCCTCAGAAGAGACGTGGTCGTTCCGATGCCTACTCTGGATCTTGCGCCGCAGATTCCTACACCCCTAGTTCTAGAGGGTTGGGAGGAGAGAGAATCGCGACGACATATCGCATCCTGGGCAGAGGCCCGCCACAGGATTGCCCGGCGAATATGGAAGTACAGGTAGCTTCTGTCCTCTCCGGTTTCCGGACAAGTATCTGATAAGCACTGGTGACGCCTTTCGCGCGAAGTGAAAAAATCCTCTCCCCTAAGCTGGATTCCTAGCCCATCTCTCTCTCATCAGTCTCTTGCCTGGGCAGGGCGTCTCTGTCGCAGGTTATCTCCCCACCCAACAACCACCGTACACTCTCCGCGTGCCTAGCAGGTCCAACGTCGTCCCGTTTTTTCCTAATCTCTGTTATCGCACCGGTCGTCCCTGAACCACCACACAAGAGATCTCTTCCCGCTACGGGCGGCGCTCCTAGCGGTGTATCACAGCGTTACTGTAGCAGCTCACCGACTGATTCTTAGACGGCTGAACTCTGTCACCATTGCTGGCATAACACGACGCGCCTCGGCACGCTCGCGCGTTGTGCCGCACCACCTAGTGTTTCCTCACCGGTTACTGAGTGGCGTGTTGTGAACGACGCCGATGAGCGCCTACGGGGTGCGCCGTCCGTAATTTTGAGAGGTGTTGTGTTCCCGTGTAGAGACCACAGACGAACTCTACGATCTTTCCACAACCATTACACCAGCTAGTACTTGCGCTTCGATTGCAACGGCATTGAAACTCACAGGCCCTGACGTCCGCGGGTGCAAGACCTCGCCGTGAAGCAGGCTACTCCCGCTGAAGCCGCGTTGGAATCCGCCTTGTCCGCACCAGGGTTCACAGGCTCCGCCTGCCCAGCGTTGCCTGCAGTTACCGGGTACGGGCGCTGGGGAAGTGGTCGTCCCCGAAGCTCGCGCGTCGCACTGGTTGGACTTCCCGGCGCCGTCAGCAGCGTGACGGGTGAACTCAAAGGCCGAGTATTAGGCGAGTGGCTACAGCCGTCTTGATGGTACACGAAAGAACATTTGTGAAGGTTCCCCGCCTACGAATTGTCGGCCCTTCACCGAGAAGGCCGACAAACAGCATAGTGCCATCCCGTCCACTGCATCAGGCGCCGTCGATCTCAAGAAAAATAGGCACTAAGATTCGGTACTGGCCTGGCGGCTGGCACGGGTCATCTGTGTGTT
>NW_027156742.1:0-281 GCF_002600585.1 Cystoisospora suis | reverse complement strand
GCGGCCGCGGGCGGACGAGCCGACCAACGACCCCGGGAGCAATGAAAGGCTCCACGGTGGAGGAAAGCGTAACGAAGGGAACCGTAGGGCTTATAGCAGGGATACGGGACCCCCAGGAGCACACCACCATGGCGGGGAAGCCCAGATCGCGAGAAGCGGCCCAACGGCGATTGTCTAAAATCGCCCGAACAAGCGGGCCACACCGCGCCCAAAGCCAATCGCCCCAGAGGCAGGAAAGTTCGAGCCCAGAGTACCGATCGCGGCAATTCAGGAGGCCGCCG
>NW_027156741.1:1596-1733 GCF_002600585.1 Cystoisospora suis | reverse complement strand
AAGAAAGAAAGAAAGAGTCAAAAGGAATTTAAGAAGAACGAGGGAGGTCTGCATGTAAAGGAGGAAAGAAAAAAGACTCCTCTCAACAAGAAGATTACTGTGACTCTCTAAGTTCAAAAGATAAAGGTCCAAGAGAA
>NW_027156741.1:1236-1452 GCF_002600585.1 Cystoisospora suis | reverse complement strand
TGTGAAAAGCCTTTTCTTCTCTTCTCTTTTCATCTGGAGAAAGAGAGATTTCTGCAACACCATTAGATGAAGAAGAAACGCCGTTTGTCTGCGCCATTTTGCCGCCGGTGAAATAAGAAGAAAGAAGAGCCTTCTTATCTCTCTCTCTTTCACGCTTTCGAGAGAAGATCTCTGATGCTTGGGTGCTCAGTCCTCTTGCTCTGGGACTGGAGTTCA
>NW_027156741.1:470-1157 GCF_002600585.1 Cystoisospora suis | reverse complement strand
AGAGAAGAGAGGAGATAAAGAGAAAGATGAAGAAGAGGGAAGAGAAAAGAAAGATGAAGAAGACAAGAAAGATAAGAAGGAAGAAAGCAATCGCAATCGATGTGGAGAATGCGGTGAGGCAAATGCTATGTGAATGGGTCGATGGTGGCGGGGAGGAGGGATAGAAGAGAAAGAGAAAGAAGAAGAGAAAGACTTCGGTAAAATGCCGGATAGTAAAGATATCTGTCGGGAAGTAAGAGGTGAAAGAAGAAGAGATCTTCTTCCACACTTGGTAGAGACACGGGGAGAGAGGAGGTCTGCAAACTTATCTGTCCCCGGAGAGAGAGAATGGAAGAAAGAACGAGCGAAGGCGAAGTTCCCTGAGAAGCGAGAAGAGAAAGAATGAGGAGAAAAAGAAAGAAAGTTAGTTGAATGGGGAAATGAAAAGCTGAAATAGGCAACGAGACTCGTCGCAGTGAACCTCACAAGCGAAGAAATCGGCCGCATGCATGCGAAAGAAAAAGAAAAGAAACAGAAGAAGAGAAAAAATGAGAGATGAAGATGAGAGAAACCGAAAGAAAGAAGTACCACAGGAAAGAGAAAAGAAAGAAGAAATCTGGGGAACACAGAACAGAGAGAAGAGACTGCAGGAGACACAGAGGAACTTGAATCGACAGAGAGAAGAGAGAAAGAGAAGAGGAGGAAGAA
>NW_027156741.1:0-418 GCF_002600585.1 Cystoisospora suis | reverse complement strand
AGTTTTCTCCTTGAAGTGAAGAGCCGAGCTTTATGAAAGAGTAGATAAGAATACTCAGTCTCCTGCGGACTCGATGGAGAACACGAAAGAGAGAGGAGGAGGAGAAGGCAACCGCATTAAAGAAAAGGACGGTAGATAGAGCGAAAGAAAAATCTACTCATAGAATGTCGCTTAGGATCAGAGACTGAAAGAAAGAAATCTTTCCAGATAGATTTCTCTCTTCTATGAAAAGCTTTTCTTCTCTTCATCTCTTAACCTCCCACGTACGTGCTCCTCTTCCTTCCACAGCCGCCATACACAGCACTCGCTCTATACCACGGAGACAGACAGCCCCGGCGCCATGAAGTTCTTCCAAGTCTTCTTCCTCCTCTTCTATTGTCAGTCTCCTTCCTTTGCTTCTTCCTTGTTCTCACCCCCC
>NW_027156740.1:0-3563 GCF_002600585.1 Cystoisospora suis | reverse complement strand
TTCTTTCTTTCTTTCGTCTCTTTTTTCTTTCGTATGTTCAGTTGGAGGATGTGCTAGAGAAGGAGGGCCATTCATCTTGCTAGCTGCCCCGAGATGTCTTCTTCTTCTTCTCGGCTCTTTGTTTGCTTTCTTTCTCTTTCTTTTCTCCTCTCTCAAAGTCTCCTATCTTGTCTCTTTATCTCTCCTTGATCTTTCTATCTCCTCTCCTGCCTGTAGGTGCCTGTCGTTCTTCCTCCAAGAGAAAAGAAAGAAAAAGAAGAAAGAGGAGAAGAAGAAGAAGATCGATCAGACGAGAGAGTTTCAGTCACGGATTTGCATAGTGTGTGGGATTCTGCCTTGGGTCAGTACAATACATTCTTCTACCAAATTAATCCTGACGACCTACGAAAAGAGGTAAGCATCTCCTTCTCTCTCTCTCCTCTCCTTCTATCTTTCTTTTTCTCTTTCTTTCTTTCTTTCTCTTTCTTCTTCCGCCTGTTGTCTCTTTGCTTCTTTTTCTTTCTCTTTCGTCTACTTCAGTCATGCCGGAATTCAGGGAGGTGGTCTAGTTCTTTTCTTTTCTTTCTTTCTCTCTTGTTCCTTCCTTTTTCATTCGTTCCATCACTTATAAGATCTTCCTATCTCTTCTTTCTCTTGTTTCTTTTCTTTTCTTTTTATGTCCGTTGTCTTTCTCGTCCTTTGCACTCCGGTAAAACGTCTAAAAGTTAATACCCAGACAAAAGAAAAAGAAAAAGAAGAAAAAGAGAGACTTCCTTCCTTCTATTTATCTGTCTGTCTATCTATCTATCTATCAATCGTTTCATTCATGCGTAGGTTAAACTAGTGACTTGATTACGTTCCAGAGGATTTCTTCTCTCTGGCCTGTAGCGTAGCGCTGGATGGGGCAAGCAATGGAACTTCCTTCCTTGAAGAAACGATTTGTCCTATCAATTTTCCTGCCTACCTCTTCTCTTTCTTCTTCCTCTTATTCTTTTTATGGTCACTCTGTAGTAGTCATGAGAGATATACATATGTATATACAGGACAAATTAGGATCCTGTAATGCATATCCTTTATATATATCTATATATGCATATAGATGGAACTACTACTTCTATCCCAGGCTATAAGACCTTCTATAGATCTGGATAGATGTATAGATAAACGTACAAGTAGAGAGATATAGATGCACACGTATAGAGAGCCAGGTGTACATAAAGACTCTGTATGTATGCATATATATAGATGTATAGATAGTTAGATAGATGTCTTCTACTGACGTCTAGTGCTTCTAGAAAGCGAGAGAGAAGAAGAAGATTTCTTCTCTTCTCTTCTCTTCTCTGCGAAGTGTTTTCTTTTAGATGTGTTGTATATCTATATCCGTATATATGCCGATTCTTCTTCTCTCTTCTTCCTCGTTTTTCCGCCTTTTTCCCTTCTGTGCATGCATGCATGTCTTGTCGGTTTAGTTTCTTTTCTCTTTCTTGACCTCTGAGTAGGCGAGAAGATTAAAGGAGCTCCACCCCGTGAACGATCACGCAAGAAGAACCTACGCGAACTTCCACGAGATTGCGAGAGAGTCTTTCAAGCTAGCTCAGGAATATGTCTACTCTGGTAGGCTAGAAGACAAGAAAAGCAAGAAGACAAGACTCCCCATTCTCCTACTTCTCTCTTCTTTCTTGCAAGAGCACATGTTCTCCCTTAAACTGCTGTTTGCTGCATGTATGTATCTATATATAAATAAATTGACTGACTAAAGAACGGCAGTGAGATAGATAGATAGATAGATAAAAGAAAGAAAGAAAGATTGATAGAGAGAGAGAGCTTGCATGTATCATTTGCATGTATGTATACACATACATGAGGGCTAGCTGTGTAGGCCGCCTTCATCTAGATACATAGCGGCCCACATACAGCAGCACCTAGGTCTATCTTAATCCATCCCTCGAGATTTCTATCTATTTGAATCTTGCATGTACCTCTACTCGTACATACAGCTATATCTAAAGACATGTATCTATGCCTATACTTAGGTATCCTACGTATGCGCATGTATAGTTTGGAGTTACGTATATCTAGATATAGATAGAAATGTATTTATGTGCCTCACTCTGCATGCAGAAACAGTCTCTCCTGATTAAAGATTACTATACGTCTACAGGGTGTATATACAGGTGTCTCCTTCGCTCTCTGTATATATATATCTATGTTTGATACATATCTATATATATAGATATATGTACATATATATATATATAGATATGTATATTCACATGTATATATATCTTTAGTTGCTGGTTAAGTGTGCTAGAATTTCGTTTGAATTTTCTGGGGTTGTTTTCCCGAGTGTCTCCTGTTGGTCTTTTCTTTCTTTCTCTCTTTCTTTCTTTCTCACTCTTTCTTTCTCACTCTTTCTTTCTTTCTTTTTCTTCTTTAGAATTTGACTGGTCGACGTTTTCGCGTTCGTTTCTTCCTTACCGTCCGAGTGTGTTTTATATCGAAAGAGCCCGGAAAGTCTGTGAGAAGCAAATCGCTCTAGCAGGGGCGCGTCTAGGCCTTCTGCTGGAAGATCTAAGCCCGCATCTACCTCTCCCTCCCCCTGTCTTTACACCTGCCTCTTCATCTTCGTCTTCTTCGTCTATGTTTTCGCAACTTCCTTCTTTCTCTTTTCCCTTCTTTTCTTCAAGTGGCGAAGGAGAAAGAAGAGAGGAAGAGAAAGAAGAACGTGAGAGAGAGAGATATGAAGAATCTCCTACCTTCTCTCCTAGTAGTGGGGGTGTCTTTTCTTCTTCTTCTTCGCAGTCTCCTCGAGTCGGATGGCTTGAAGTGAACGAGGAGGAGACACACAAAGAAGAAGAAAAGAAGATAGGAGAAGAAAGAAGAAAAGAAGAAGGAGAAGAAAAGAGTGAGAAAGAGGAAGAAGAAGAAAAGAGAGGTGGTCGCGTTGTTCTATTGAATGATTCGGATACCTCATTGCATGCAGCCTTGTTAGTCTTGAAATATTCCCGTCCTTTATCAGAATTGTTTTGCACTCTCCTCCTTATTATTCTTCTTCTCCTTCTTACCATTCTCTATATGTATAGACAAGTGCGTTTCTACAAGTATGCTGTAAGTCGGACGGTGTTCATGGAAGATCGTGAAGAGGGAGAAGGAAGAGACAGAAGTATCCGAAAGCTCTTCTCTGTAGGTTTACTTACCGCGTCACCCCCACATACAGAGGAAGGAGGTGTACATACACTCGACGAAACAACTGGAGACAGACAATATCTCCAGAATGATCATAATGCAGAGAGTAGAAGGAAGAATAGAAAGAAGAATCGTCTTGACGAAGACGAAGTTTCGATGCATGCACAAGCAGGAGGAGGAGAAGAAGAAGAAGAGATAAAAGAGAGCGGGTGTGGAGGGGGGAGATTAAAGATTTTGCAAGAAGGAAGAAGAAGTCTTTCAAGTCAGAGCCGAGAAGTCGGAGACATGTCTAGACACCTTCTTCAACATGATAGCGTTGCTCCCTCTTATTAGAGAAAGAAGTAAGAAAGAAGAAGAAGAAAGAGAAGAGGAAGAAGGAGAGTTAGGAAGAATCGGGG
>NW_027156739.1:279-14671 GCF_002600585.1 Cystoisospora suis | reverse complement strand
ACGACGAAACACCCCAAGCCATTCCTAAATCTTTTCGGGTTCTGAAAGTAACAGGGCACTTCCCATGGGGCCTCCCGCTCCAATTCCTCTCGAGCTCTTTTCTGAGGCAGAGCTAACCCTTCGATCCAAGGACTCATAATGGCTAATCTAACATAGTCTTCCTCCGTCACATCTGAAACGAGTCCCCAATCACATTCTCTAGCTCCTTCTGTTGGCCTTTTCTTCCTCTCCTGTCTCTGATGAATCTTAGGAGGTGCCCGATTAGTCCCTTTACTTTGAATGAAATCCCCCCAAATCACTTTCCCCGAAACTTCCTGAGCTTCGGCTCGTTTGAAGGTAAGTGACTTAATGTTCTTTGTCAAATTGAATAAAGCGGCGGGTCCTGGTGTCGTTCCCAAAGTCGATTGGCTCCCTTCCGTCGCTCTCCAAAGCTGTCGGAGGTCCCTTCTGACCAACGGCCGGGCAGCCTGATGAATTTCCTTCAGAAGCCCTGAGATGGGACCCCGCGCGGCGTCGTGACCCGCCATCCTGCGACAAAAAGAGGCACGGGATGACAGGGATCCTCGACAAAAGGTCACACGGCACGAAAAATACGGTAAATCTACGCACAAAGAATCACACACGAGAAAATAGAGGTCGACCGCCGTGCTTATCAGGCAACGGAAAATTCTTGCTGCTACGAGAGAGCCCGGGTCACCGCACCATTTGTGCTGGCGCCGCGGTCGCAGCACTGCGCTAGGGTTCGCGGGAGCTCTTATATGCAACGGCTGGTAACGTTTTCCGGAACTACCCGGTTAGAAAGTTTTTATTTGTAAAAAGGAGCTCTGGTTAGGCATAAGGTCAGTCAACGGCGACGGTCGGAGCCCCGCTCTCGCTCCCAACAATTGTCGGCTGCCACAGGAGTGTTGCGTTCGACTCGTCGAACCGGGTTTCGGGATTCCCGCACTATTGTCCGACAGAAGACTGAAAGCTATGAATTCAATAAGCTAAGGAAAATTCCCGCACTATTGCCCGACAGAAGACTGAAAGCTATGAATTCAAAAAGCTAAGGAAAAATGTAAGTTCTAGGAATTACTATTACCTAATAATCTCCGCCGCCGGGCGGCGTCTCGCTCGTCGTCGCCCGGTGCACTCCCGGGACGACCTCAGACTCGGCAACACTCTGCCTGCCTCGCAGGTCCAGCATCTTCTGGCGACCGTAGCGCGTGCTGCAGTCGCGGGCGTCACACTACGTGTAATGGCGAACACTAAGCAGCAATAGCGACGAGACTATTGCCCGTGCTAAAGCCGCTGCTACTACGGAAAGTCGCGGCTTGCGGTAGCAAGGTGCGCACGGTCAACTCTGACCGGCGCATCAACACTGAGACGTGCGAATGCATACCGGCGGAGGCAGCAGAACTCCATAGGGTAAGCCAGGAGGAAAACCAGCAATTTACGGACAGCCTTGTGTAGAAACGGAGACCAATATCGGGGCGCCCAGTGTGTGGACACCATGAGTGCGAGACTTCTTTCCGTAGTCGACGGTAGATGACAGCCAAACGAGTGAGCATCTTGTCTACCAGAGTACGCGTCTTCTTAGCCCTGTGTGTTTACTCGTCATTGGGGTCCCCGAGACGGGACCAAGCTATGCGGGCTGTGTTCTGCCACCCGTCGAGGATGGTACGAGCCAACAGTGGTAGTCGGGACTGCACCGCGAGACGCATACCGCATAGTCTGGAAGAACAACCTCGCGGTGCCCCCTATCGAGCCGACAAGATGCACGTCCAAACCGGGAGCCTCTCTCAGTGCTCTCCGCGTACGAACACGGCCCTCTTTTGCAGCGCCGTGTCAAAGAAAGCTGTGAAATGCGCGGTGAGCGGCTACGGCACCTCCAAGTAGGCATGCTTATCGTTTCCAGGTCCCGCCTGTCTTTCCCCTCCTAGGATGCAGCCCCAACCATCCCCCGATCGCGCGCTGCCGGTGGGCCGACACAGTGTCTTCCGTTGCGTCGTCAGTGTGGCTGCTCAACCCCCAACAGAGGTGGCGAGGAAGGGGCGACAGAACAAACTTCCTGCCAGACAGAGCACACAGCTAGCCCCGATGAGCCTGGCTTGTTCGCAGCCACGCGATGCCGGCTGTGCGACTTCTCGGAAACGCTGGGAGATGAACTACATGTCTCCACCGTAGCAGCTGGTATGCCTTGCTGAATCTTTGAGCAGCAGCCTGAAAGCACAGCCATCGGTGGTCAACTCTGAAACAATTGTACAACGCGTCCGCTGTTATTATTCCATATGCTGGAGAAAGGACACGCCTGCGCATCCGTACAGCCCCTGGCCGCGTGTCGCGCGCAGCTGTCCCGATGCTCGCCCGACGACGAGCATTGCTGGGGTGAACGACTGTCCACCTACTGGTGATCGCTTGCACGACAGTTGTCAGCGCCGCGCACGTGCTTGACGTTTGACTTTCACGCCAGGCACTGTCCACGGGCGTCCACGCGATCTGTAGCTGGCGGCAAGTCTGCGGTTCGGTGTCCTCAGTTCCTTCGTAAGTTAGGCGCCATGTGCTGAAAAGAAAGAGACGATGGGAGAGGCCACACACCACTCCGTGACAGGAGAGCATTCTCTCCCTGCCCCGCAGTCTTTCATCGTCTCCGAGCTTCTGTCGGACGGCACCGTGGCGCGGCATGCGATTCCATACTACGCGCATTTGCAACGAACCAGTTCACAACCTGGCTTCGCAGCGTGGAAGGATCGAAATGTGATCAATCCGTCACTGACGCCGGCAGATGGACAGATCGTCTTCGGGGTAGGTTGAAGGTCCGTGCCCCTCGGAACGGATTACAGCTTTGCTGTTTGTTGCCGTTGAGACTCTGGGCGAAGGGCCTGATAGGCACACTCTACCGTGCTTGGCGCCCGGCGCCTGCCGGTCAGTGCAACCTCACCGGCAACGGGCTAAGTTTACCAGCGCGCCTCCAGCCGAGGAGGCAGGACGGGTGCATACGGGAGACGCATTTTCAGTGCCAGTTCCCTAGCTTTGCTGTCGTTGATCGCCGAGAAGAGGGTTAGAAGGCAATCCTTCCTTGTACTAAAACGGTGACCGGCAAGTGTTACGCAGCAGTAGGGAATTGTGCTTGGGGCGGTAAGGCACAGCATGCTTTTTAATCAAGGTGCGGCGGCTCTCTCTTCAAAATTATTTGTTCGTATTCGAGCATCGCCAGCGGTGTCAGAACAAGAAACATTCTCTCCACTCAAGGTGGCCCACCCACTCTCGTTTCTAGCGTAGCTCCCAGGCCGGGCCCAGTTAGGTCTCAGTAGTCCGATAACTAACAATGTCTTTCTTTTTGTGTTCCTCCTGAAGCTTCTTCTCGTGTTCTGCGTTCTCCGCTATCTCCTCGTTGGGGTTTTCGGCGCTCGACCGGAACGATTCGCCGCACTGTTCAAAATCCTGCCAGCGAGTGTCCGGCGGGGCCATTCCCACCGACACCAGAAGTTTATTGAAACTCTGTGGTGAGTAAGAGCCAACCTTTGTTGTCTGTAGTCAACCCTGGCTGGTCCAACACCCCGGACCACATATGTCACGTAGTCTCTCGCCCCGCGAACTGAGACAGTACCTGCTCGGTGCCAAACGCTTATTAGTTGTCCACGGGAGAACGTGAATTGCTTGAGGCACCGGTCACCGAGAACTGTCCCACTCGAAAGTGTGTCCGCGAGCGATGCCTCCGATCAGGTACGCAATCTGGCACGTTATTACCTTGGCCTGGGGCGTCCTTGTGCTGGCCGACCAGATCGGCACCAGTCAAGAGGCAGGCTGGCTTCGAAAGGCATTCGGCCAGCCTGATGGTCGCTGGTACGTCTAAATATCCCGTTAGCTCTCGCCATGCTCCACAGACCGCTGGTCTTGCACGAGCTGACGCACTTACAGGGGTTTTGAGCGTACGGGGCAGCGTGCGTGGCAGAGACGCACTAACGGCAGTGGGCAGATAAATACGAGCGGAGTGCTGAAATGCTGAAACGACCTGCGAAGCTGATTAGTGGAGCTAAGGCGCCATCTATTGCATTCCGGAACGCGGAGACACTCCGCCGCCAGAGTTCCTGGCAGGTAAACTGAGACGAGCCGGATGTGTTCGGTAGCATTAAGGGGAAAGGCACGGGGAAAAAGAGCTCCAGCGGAGGTATCCTAGGAGTCCAAGGTCGAGTATCGCTGCCGACACAGCTTCCTCGGTCGCCTGGCCGCATCTCACCACGCTCCTTGAAAAGGAAGGTTGAGGGTTGAGGCTTCCGAACGCCTGCTCACCTGTACATGCAAAAGAGAAGCTAACCACTGGATGAGCTGTCGTCCGCGGGGTCAATCAAATGCAGGTACTGGTACGCTACAGCCGCTGAGGCAGGAAGGGGTTCACCAGGATGGCCGCTTCTGATACCGTCTCCGGGAACCCGGGCATACTACCTCACCCAGACTGGAGCTTGGCTGTCCTCCGTAATATACGTGGGTTGCAACGGGACACACAAAGACTCTGCCATGGAAATCGCCCGCGGCCTTGTCGTGTTTTTGTTCGTAGTGCATTCGTATGCTTGCTCATTTTGGAGGCTTGGACTTGTAAGTGTCAGTGCTCGAAACCTGAACCGCTTGCCACTCCAGTCGCTGGGACCCCGCATTGTTCTGAAGCTGGCTAGCGAATAAACGGCATAGTAGCTGGCAGCTGGGAAACCCCGCAAGGAGTTCAGGACAGAACTAATGGACAGCCGAGACTGAATTTCCTCGTCTAACTCACCGTGTACGCCCAAGGAAGCCTATTCTTCGTAGCGTCGGAGTTGCAGTTGTGTCTGAGTCGGCAGTGAACTGCTCAAGGCTGTTCTTGAATACACTGTGACCTTGCTATTCGACTTACATCCGCCCGGGCAAACTCCGCACGCAGCAGACAAGGCGCCCGCCATCCGGAAATGCCGCAGGTCCGAGAGAATCTGTGCTCGTGTCCGCATTGCGTGCAGGTTGCCTTAGTTCTCCAAGACTGGGCCGATTGCGTAGTGTGGGCGGGCAGGCTTCTCACATACTGTGAACTCCCCGGCTGTCTTAAAGAACCGCTGCTCCACCTATGTTTTGTCAAGTATTCCCTCAGTTCCCTGGTTCTCTTCCCTTGGCTATGCGTGTGGCCCTTCCTGAATGTGGGGAAGGTGACCTACTATACGGGAGGGCGGGTGAGGCCGTTTGACATCCCCGGGGGGTGCGCGCTGGCCGCATGTCTCTCTCTCTTACAGGTAACAAATAGGCTGCCAGGCATCCACTGTCCCTGCCCTCGTCCAGGTCTCATTCGAAGGCAGAATGCGGCGGCTGCACTCCGCTCCCACGATAGCCATCGCTGCCCTGTGCAGCGGACGCGTGGCGCTGTTCGCACCGCAGCTGACTGGCCAACACTTGGAAGGGACGCCGCGGCTCTTGTGTTGTGGCCTTGTCGCAGCTCCTCCACATCTACACATTCAGACTGGTAATCCACTCAGTCCGTAAGAATGCCCGCGAGCAAAGTGTCCCCGACTGGAGGCGGCCGGACTACGAAGTTCCCCCAGCAAACTGCCGGGGTAAGCAATTACTAGTGTCGGGTACACAGAGGAGAAGCCTGTGAAAGTCTGCCTGCCGGGGGAACGGAGTCCGACGCGCACCAGTCACTTGCTTGCCATCTTTAGGGAGCCAGAAAAGTCTGAATGAGCGACACTTGGCCGGTCTGAACTATGCTCGATATCACCTTTGTATCCTCAGCCTCAAACGCCCTTTTGCTGGAAGTCAAGTGTCCCGAGGATCAGCTGACAGTTGAAGGCGTGATGCTTGATCGGGCCTTGGAGCATCTTTTGTCAGAACCGCGGTCTGTTTCAGCTTCCCAGCCCACAGCTCGATCCCTTCAGAATGATTGTGCGTCAAGGTATTCCCTTGTCCAGGAAAACTCACCCGAGTCAAAAGCCCGGGGGACTCTGTGCATGCAATGCCTGACCGCCCCTGCATGCAAACGGCGTTGACCACCGGACGCCATCGATGCTTGTGACCGAACGCTGCATGGGCTCAGCTGGAGGCGGCTGCGTTCTGAGGACCGCGGTTCCGAGTGAAGAGCGGCCACAACATGCTTCAGTCTTGAAAAATCAAGTGAAGGCGAGCTCGTACTGACGTGGCCGAGAAACCTTATGATCTCCCTTGTATTCGTGAATAGTTGGCTATACAGTCGGAATCGGACGGAGTCACACGCCCCCCCACACGACGCCGTGGACCGGCGGTCTATGGCAGTCTCCTCACCCCCACATGTGCTAGTGTGAGTCGACTCTGAGCACCGTCAGTTGTTTCCTGTAGCAGGCCAAGGCCAGGATAGCGTTGCTTTTATTCAAGTGATGTCAGGCTTCTGAGCTGCCGGGGAGACAGGCCTGGAAACGCTCTCAAGCCAACACAAGCCTCATCGGTCCACCTGGTCCACCTGAGTGACACACCTTCCGGGGCTGGCGGAAAGAGCACATCCCCCGTCCCTTCGTATGTGGACTTTCTCAAAATTAGTTGTAGTCGTGCTCTACTGTGGGCCTTCAGTTTCTGTATCGAGGGAGTTCCGCGGTGGGACCAGCAGCACGCAGCACGACCTGCAAACGGAAGAATAGTGCTCTCGCACTACTTGAGGCTGAGCAGAAGAATCCTCGTGTCTGCTCAGCAAACAGACTGCGACACCCCTAAAGTCTCACACTATGTGCTCTCGGCTTGACGGCCGCTCAGAGATGACTTGGAGACAGTCCCCTGCAGGGTCAGGGCAGCAAACTACTGGCTGGGAGCCATTCGTCAACAATTTCCCAGGAGCCTTTTTGAGTCTGTTCCATGAGGACGCCCTCTCAGGGAAGGGTCGTTGACAGAAGATGAGTGGCTTGTGTTAGGTGAGCTCCGGGCTGATTCTCGGGCTACAAAGACATGCGTTATCTTGCAAGTTCACCCGTGGCGCTGCATGCAGGTGCTGCAGCGCTCGCTGTAGTACGGAAGTGTCTCTGGTTACGCATCTGCCCGTCAGATCACGGTGCTGGGAGTTCCACACAGCGGGCAACACCGCTCATCCAGAACAAACTCTTCAGTTTTATCCAGGTCAAAAACATGTATGCACCGCGAGCACACCACCATGCGTCTCTCGGGTCGCCCGCGCCGTAGGTCGGGCTGACAGCAGTCTGGGCTGGTAGGCCTCTCAGAAGCGGAATCGGAGCGGTGTTGACTGATCCCCACTGCGCGATGCTCGCCAGCATCTACGCACACGAAATACTGAGTGGCCAGCAAGGAAGAGATGCTGTTGTGACTTAGTATGCAGACTGTCTCCGGCTGAAGCGTCCTCAGAAGGTCAAGGGGCACTTGTGGTGGAATGAAAGTTGCCTGACCCCGGGCATCTGCATCGGCCTGAAAACCTGGGAGAGATAGTTTCTGCCTGAACAAGTCTGCTGTAAGCGATCGTGCTTCCTGCGACCTGCTGGGAGCCCCTTCTGTTAAGAAAGAGCAGTTCTCGTTTCTCGTCGGGCCTGTCAACGTAAAGGCACAGCACATAGTTGCCACGTTGTTTAGCAGGCACGTGGCCCGGCCAGCCACTACCCCGAGAGACGGCCAACGCCTGCCAGGGGTCACGGAGCGGAAACGTTCCTGAGGAGCCCTCGAACTGTTCGTCTGGAGCGCCGAACAGGCACTGCAGACGGACAGTCCTAGTAGTGTGAACCAAATGTGGACCGCGTGCTCACCTTTTTGTGCTAGCCAGGGACACTACGACAACCCAGGACGCAGCTTCAAGTGTGCCCCCAACATGTGCCAGATCAAAAAGATTGGCGCCCTGGGAGAACACGCTCAGCTGCCGGTGATGCCGACGCTTGGGAGCCATGAAACGAACCGTGATGTGATCTCAGTGAACCCGGGAGCCTACCCGCTACTAGAGGGTCAAGAACTGCAAACGGGGACGACTTCAGAACCATTTCGACCCTTTCCTCGGACATGTTTTGAGGAGGAAGGAACTCGACTGAAGTAACTGGAGAGAAACCTCCAAATTCCCGCAGCCGGGCATGTCCGCACACTCCGCAGACCTCGCCCACTGGTACAGGAATGCGCCGGGTAGAAAAGAGGCTTTCCGTCCTCCCGCACCAAGCACAAGGAACGACTGAAATAGCGTGGTTCTCGTCCAAGGAAGTTTTTGACCGTATCCTCATCGAAATATCGTCCACTGCTTTTTGCATCCTTTCCGGAACTCGCAGTCGCTGAAGCTTTTGACACGCGATTCGCCCGACCTATCCCGACAAGCACACACCCACGCCCAGCAATTTCCGCACATTCTAGACAACAGCAGGGGACAGGCGCTGGCTGACTGCTTCGCCGGGCTTGCGTCGTACCTTGTAAGCCTTCAGCCGTAGCGAGCTTTCTGCTAGAGCATGGAGTACAAGAGCTTCGCTGATCCCCGGCAAAAAACCAGCAGCAAAGCGGTTGGCCCACGTGTCCAGCGCACGCTCGAACTGTCCATCACCCCTGCCGCGCCACTGGTCAAGACGTGGCCACGGCTCAAGCGCCTCCTCGTACGGATGAACCCTCTTCCGGTGATCGGCTTTGGCTGCCCCGCCCCAGTCGCTTGAGCACTTTGGGACAGACGACCGCTCCCAACGTTCAGAAATACTGTCGTTGTCTCCTGAGTTCTGTAGCGGAGGAGCAAGGATGTAGTTCCATAGAAACGCAGCCGCGTCGAACACAATAGTTTCCCGCGAGAAAGTGCTATCTTTCATCGCTTGGACTCCAAGCCTGAAGGGAAAAATGCCCTCTTCGCGGCGAATGATCACGTGGTACGCGAGGTAAATTTCAGCCAGCCTGCGGAACGAAAAGAAAAACTGGAGGGCAAGCGTGTCCGGAAGAGAGTGATGCCCAGTCGAGTCGTGATTGGCCGACTGTAGTATGACGCAACTCGAGGCGTGCTTCAGGATTTCGCTCGCGCACGTCCAGCACCACCGCGAAGCTTCCTGGAAGCGACGCTGGGTAATGCAGCTGTCCAAAAGCTCGAGAAGCAGTACATAGGAGAGGTCTGGCCTGCCTCCTCGTTTCAGGGCTTCTATGGCGTCTTCAAACCTATCGGACTTAATTAACTCCATGGACCAGGGTATGTAAACACCCATTGCCAGACTGGGTTCCTGAAGGAAGAAGGCACAAGCCAGCGGGAAGTCAAAGCTGTCTTGCTGACTTCGGCAAACGGCTGTTTTAAGAGGGGTATGCGCGACCGTGTTTTACCTGTTGCGCCAGAAGAAGGGCGTCCTCCCATCGTTTGTGCTCAACAAGGAGCTTCGCCATTTCCTCCTTGTTGTCAAGCTGAGACAGGGTCTCTCTAGCAAAGGGGAAGTGACGGTGTTTGTTGAAGACTGTGAGGGCTGCGTGTAAGACGTCCTTCCGCTCAGCTTCGCGAAGATCGCCGCGGACAATAGAAATCACCTTGTCAAGTGCTCCCAATTGCCCGTAGAGTTCCACTGCTCGACGGTGTTTCTTTGCCCGAAGGTACAACCCCGCCGCGAAGTGCAGGTGACCCTTGTCCTCGACAACGATGCCCTGAGAGCCGGACAATTCAGATTTGACAAAGCCTGTCACAAATGAAGTGTTCACAGGTGCTGCAGTAAGGCTGCGGGACAAGGCTGAGTGGAACTGTTGGCTCACGCGTCCCTCACCTGCGGAGGAAGGTCTTCTTTCCTGGTTCTTCGGAACTGCGTGTTTTCGAGACCGGTAGAGAAAGCCTGGTCTTCCAAGGACGGCCTAGAAACAGAGAATCCCCACTCGGTAGATCCACGGAGAAGAGGTGTACTCTCCTGGATGAACGCTGCCCAGGCCTTCGCCTCTCGCCAGCGCTTTAGACCGCTGAACAGCTCCACCGCCAATCGCGGATGACCGGCTCTGATCCACCAGAATGCTGCCTCGACGAATGCTCCTTGAAACGCGGCTACCATTGCCGCCGCGTAGCTTTTTCTCTTCATTAGCGGCATGCTTTCGTCATGGACCCCAGCGCGGACCTGCTGAATAAGCCTGATGCCGCGGAGGTCTTTCAGCCGTGTGAACGCCTTCGTTGACAGATCGAAATCGAGGTTGACGAGAGCGCACAACGCAAGAGAGAGCCAGTCAGAGTTTGTCACCCCCAAGCATGCGACTCTATATGCAGCACGAAAGTCACTTTGCTTCAAATACGGATGCATTGAAGCGGAGAGAGGAACATTGTACGTCTGCACTGAATGAGCCCGCAAGCAGTAGATCTTCGAACCCCTGAATCCGACAACAAATCCTTGAAGTCGTTGCGTATGCGGCGGGAAAGCCCCTGAGAAGCATACCAGCAATCTCGAGCAGACCACATTTCTCAGGACGTGAGTAGAGGCTTAGTTCTGTTTCGCCAAAAGTAGAATCAGTCGCGAAGCGGCCACTTAAGGCTCACCACATCGGATAGACAAAATGTTGCAACCTGTGTAGGACAACATGTCGTCCAGAGCGAGGTTCCAGGCGACCGAAGTCACATTGGACTCTCTGTAGAGCACTTCATTAGTATCCAAGCCGTAGACGGTCATTCTTTGGGTTGAGTCTACTACTGCAAGTTTTGTTCTCAGCAGGGAAATATCTAGACAGGCAATTGGGTGGGCCTCCTTGATGAGGATCACCGGAAACGGGTTGTTGGTAAAAATCTCAACGACCTGGCCATTCTTCAAGCCAGCAAGAATCCCTTCAGCAGCAACTGGACCTCCTAGGACTTTAATATACCTGATGATGGATCCTAGATCCCATTCCCTTTCGAAGATGCCTGCAATCGAAGTCTGGAAGCACACGCACGAGGCGTGATGAGCGGGGGACGTTCTGGCTCTCAGACCACCGAAGTCCCTTCTCAGCGGTCGAGGTTCTCATAGCCCTGGACCTACCGGAGAGCGTGTAGAGCTGTAGTTTTGCCTTGGTGCAGCGGATCAGGTGCGACGACGTGATAAGCATCAAGGAGCAGTCAAGCGCTTGACTGATCCGATTTATTAGTTGATACGTCATGTCGTCCGAGTCACTTGGATCGGCTGAGTATATTACAACTTCTTCAGGTAGCATTATAGCCAGGAGTTCTTTGAAAACTGCAATCTTCTTTACAAGATTGCGGCACCTGGGGATACAAGCACGTTCCGCGGATGCTGATAGCAAGTGTAGCGGGACCGACAGGGGCCTGTAAGACTTCGGTTGTACGGCGAAAGAGCAAGGTTTTCTGGCGTCCCACGACACTTGGGTTTCTGAGATGGAAGCGTACTTGATTCGCACGCTTTGATCTGATCTCATGTGGCGCACTACCACGTCCGTGAGTTTGTCGCGGTGTGCGTATCTGTCTTGGTACAGGCCGTGTACAATGGGGAAGTTGAGACTGTAGACCTGCACCTCGCCCGAATTGCTGCCGACCACCGCGCGGGAGCAACCGGGGTGAACCGCGCACGACCACGCCCAGTCGTCTGTCTGACCGACTGAACCCAGAGAGACTCCATCGTGACTACAGAGGAGCAGGCTGCCGTCCGAACCCGCCACAACGAAGAAGCTGCCTGCGGAAGAAGACAGAGAAGTACTTGACTAAAGATACAGCTCTTCACAGGGACTGTCGAGACTCTCTTCACCGCATTCCACGTCCATCATCTTCTTGACCATTCTCTTCGCCCGTACTCACCGTTCGGCGCGAAAGAAATGCACAGTGGATCACACCTTAAATCAAGCGGTCTGAAGCAGGCTTCCCCTGACAGACGATGGAAAGTTAGCTGCTGGTTGAAGGTTCCAACAACGATGAAGCTAGCTCCGCCATCGTCAACGCCAGCAGGGCTCCATGCCAACGTCCAGACTGGAGCGCCTAGAGCGATGCTCCACTTCTCCGCGCCGGTTGTATCGCGAATGGAAACAATCCCGCTGTACAATCCTGACCAAGAACATAGACCGTGACAGCGCGAGCGCTCAGTCTGGACAGTTGGTGCTACGGGCTGTTTGCCCCGACCCGCGTGAACATAGTGTGGCGGCAGCAAACCGCATCTTGCAGAAGGTCGCCGGAGCTCTCCATGCAAAACGGGATAATGGGAGGAATGTTGCCCTTGTGCACCAAGCGGCTGTTGGGGTAATCCAGGCGCTCTACGGTTTTCTCTCTTACCTATAGCGAGAAGGTTCCCATCCGGCGTCCAGTCCAAACAACAGGCTTTCGCCGGTAGTCTCAGCTTGCCGACGGACGGCAGCTCGGGTGACCACAGGCCAAGATCTACGGCCGTTGCACTTGCCAGTTGTAGGGTTACAGGATTGAAGGCCAAGCACTGGATACTATCACTGTGAGTATACTTCCGCCATCCACTCCCTGCATCGGTCCATATGATCACCGTCCTGTCTGCGCCGCCTGTACATCCGCAGTGGAATACACTGCTAGATCAGGAGTGCCAGCTGCCACGCTCCGGTTCGAGCTGTTTGAAAACTTGGGCAACTTCTCACCCGAGCACCTGTCTAGCATGTCGAAGATTCACGTACCTGAAGCAAACAGTTTTCCGTTCTTGCTGTACTTGATCGCGTACACGGTATCCTTGTGGGCCTTCAGCGTTTGAATAATCTTCCCGGTCGAGGACTCATACATCAGCACGCAGTTCCTTACAGCTGCCAGCAACCGGCTGCCGTCGGGGCTAAAAGCAAGGCTCCAGATGACGCTTGCCAGTCCCTCGCGTGCAGGGACCGCGTCATGCCACACCCGCTGGGACTCCATTTCGAAGGCATGGCACCGGCAGGTAGGGCCCGCACGCACAGCAGTCAATTACGCTCTCCTGAAGAGCAGCAGCGCTTCACCTTCGCCGGCGGATCACCGGTGAGGCTGACAGCAGTGCTCCCGAGCTTGTGAGTCTACTTTCGTCAGCTGCCGAAGAGTGTAAGCAGAGCAACGCCTTCAGCGAAGATGCTTTCCGTTCAATCAGTAGGCCCGAGTACAGTGCGACAGGAGCCACGTCAGCAAGTCCGGGAAGCTGAACTGAACTGCCCTGGCGACAAACGAGACGGCTGCGCGCCCGCGGTGACGCCAGATCAGGTTAGCTACACCAAGAACACAGTGAAGTCTCAGGCTTCCCCCTGCTCACCCGAGCAGCCGACTCGCATTCGCCGTGTGGTTGTGTTGGGAAACACCTGTGCGTGCGGTGAAAGCGAGGGAGAGTATGGACGGGCGTTTCGCCGGGAACCAAGACGACTATCTCTCACGAGAGACCAGCGGCAAGGTTTCAATCGTCTGCTGCCACTCCGGGTGTCTACAAACTGCCGAGCTACCATGCATGCACTTGTTTGTGGAAATGCTATCTGTTGAAGCTGTCCACAGCTCGTCGCGCATTCTGCTCTTGCTGCACAACATTCAACCGTCCGAAGACACACTACGGCGGAACCTCGCTCTGTCCGTCTGCAAACTCACGACCGTGGCTGACCGGGGAATCGACTTCTATTAAGCGACAGCAGCAGAACTGCTGTACATGCAGAGGCAGGCCGCTCGGGAAACTGTTTGGTAAGCAGGATAGCAGAATGCCCCCGCAAGGGCACGGAGGAAATGTTAGGCGAGAAAGCGGACTACATTGTAACTCGTGAGGGAGCGGGCCGACGAACTATAGCGAACGCTAGGCCGCCGGCGTTTCCGGCGAAGGATACACCACTGGTTGTACAGTGCATGCAATCAGCGCTCTAGGAACGCGCTGGGAAATGTAGTAAGGGTCGACTGCCGCTGCTTTTGAAGGGCGCTGGAGGAGGGATGGCTGATTAGATGGGTGAACGCCGTGACGGATCTCAGTTTGGGAGACCAGCTTGCTGCTGTCCGTTGACTGTCGCTCTGGATACCTGCAGTAACGTCTCTGCCCGAGCATGCCGTTACCCGTACGAAGAGCAGCGCCGGGCCACCATCTGACCGAGGCAAACTCCGAATTCAAGCCCTTACCGAAATCGAAAATCACTGCGCGCCAAAACTGGCCGGAGACGCCAAAGGGGGATACCCCCTCTGTACACTGTCCGCTCCGGACGTCTCCTTGATAGCAACGCGCCACCGTTGGACGGGAGCACGCATGACTCACTCCCAGCAAGCCAAGCGGCAGATACCCCCCTCGCACTCCGACGCCCACCGGCGGATAGCAGCCTCTCGCGCCCGGCACAGCCGAATACTTTTTTCGCCGCATACAGCTGGTCAGTACGTAAATACCCTCGCAGAGTATGCCAGCCGTGAGCTCAGGTGACCCTCAGGGTGGCGGGTGGCAGGTTCTTCCATGCTCGAGGGAGCGCGCCAGGGACCATCCGGCGCTCACAGACTGCTTCCGTATGCCCAACACAGCCACTCCGAGATGACTTACGAAAACCGGCTGTGGTGCCCGCGCTCCGGCGTTAGCAGCGTGGCCCGCACGGCACTCTGGTTCCCCGGTGC
>NW_027156739.1:0-157 GCF_002600585.1 Cystoisospora suis | reverse complement strand
CACTCGCCTCCGACAATCGCCGGCCTCCTCGGAATGTTGCGTTTCGCTTTCCCCCGCAGGAAATTCGATCTTTTCCCGCCTACTATTCAATCAGTTCTACAGCGGTTTATCTTTCAGGAAAACAAAAAAGTCGTTCCCCCCTACATTCCCCCATATT
>NW_027156738.1:0-244 GCF_002600585.1 Cystoisospora suis | reverse complement strand
TACCGTGGAAGTGCCGTTTGTGATGACTGTGCAGCGCTGCGGGAAGCTACCAGAAGAACTGCGTACCAAGTGCGAGGCCGCCAAACACAATAGGGTCGGCCAGTGCGTGCCAAGGGACGCCACAGGAGTGGCAGGAGGCGCACGGAGCGCCGGAAGCTTTAAAACGCAAGGAATTCAAGGGGCCAACCGGCCGGGAGTTGGTTGCACGGCACGCGAGAAGCACAGGGAAGGCACCAAGCCGGAC
>NW_027156737.1:32067-32356 GCF_002600585.1 Cystoisospora suis | reverse complement strand
CTCACCTTAGTTTTGAGATGTTTCGATTAGTACGCCACTGTATAGACACGTGATAGAAGGAGTGATTTGTTTCGTGTCCTTTGCCGATCTCTTACCATCATACCTCCGGGTAAACAGCGCGGTTGTCTATGTGTGTCTTGCTAGGAAATGAAAACGCAGTGCGAAGTCAGTTGAATCACTTCAAACACCATCATTGTACTGCACTCGACCTGTACGAAAGTCTACGTCCTCTTCTCATAATGGTCCATGTATACGCACACACATGTAGCTATATATATATATATGTAGG
>NW_027156737.1:31405-31929 GCF_002600585.1 Cystoisospora suis | reverse complement strand
ACAACATAGGGGGGGGGGTTGGGGGAACGGATGAGTGGCACTTGTACGATAGTGTCTTGTAACAGGACAGATCCTATAAGGAAGACCTGGTTCAAGTGTATGTAGAGACATTATTCTTTCGGGGTTGTTGACACTGCGTCGGGTTGGGATTGTATCGTTTTGCTGAGGGACCATCGGACTCTCAGTGTGTTTGTGAACCATATTCGTGATAGTCGCGGTTCCGATTCTGTCTACTGCTGTATCTTCAAAGGTTGTAGTGTTTCGCATCCGTATACGTCTACGCATACTGCTACTACTGCTACTATCGTCGAGTGCAGAAACCTTGCATCCCGTAAACCTGATCTATGGTGCTCTTGCTATTTCTACTAAATCATCTGCCATTATGCCATCTGCCCACAGCGCGAAGCGTGCTGAAGAACAGAGATTTCTCTTTCAACGCCTTCTTGTCGTTTATTACCTTCACGGGGCCGATGCTTATGTGACGTTACTGCAGTCCTTATATGCGAGATCGTTCTCTGTCGTGA
>NW_027156737.1:0-31394 GCF_002600585.1 Cystoisospora suis | reverse complement strand
CCCCGTTCTTCTTTCCTCCGGACTTGCATTCAAAAAGTATATGCATATATGCTCGTGATACTGGGTTCGAAGTTAATACTCAGGGTGTCCTCTACCTCTTTATCCATCCTATCTCCCTCGTATCGTACGTGTCTCCCCCTCTCTTCTTCACATACAAGAGTAGTACTGTATGCCGAAGAAGGGACTTCTTGTAAGTAGGAAGGAGGCCTCTTCATCAAAAGTTGAGAAATACCTTCGGGAGGACGGGAAGGCCGGATACTTGTTGGAACACAGAGGAGAAAAGTATCGACAAAGAAGACAAACTTCTCGGCTTGACTCTTCCCCCTCCCTCCCCCTTGGATCAGTAGTCCGCACGTCAAATTCGCTACGAGGAAGGAAGGACTAGGAAGCGGAGAGAGGGGCGGGAGTCGAGTAAACGGAAGAGTTACCACACATAAGGATATAAGCCGTCCAAGGTGTCTACCTATCTATCTAGGCAGATACACACATGTATGTATGAAATGAGGGTGATCAGTTTTCCACCCGTGGTTGGTTGTCTCAGCAATCACACAAAAAGAATCGGCACGTACACTCCTGGGGAAATTCCAACATACTCCGCCTACCGGAGACAGTACGTAGTAGCAGTCTATAGAAAGAGAAAGAATAGACACACACCTGGTCACAGTCAGTCTGTGCATACAGATGTGTAGATCGACAGATGCACTTCACTTCTTTTTCTACACTGCGTGAACGTCTTGGGAGACACTGGCAGAGACCGCACACCCGTACCTCCCTCTTCCTACCAGACATCATTCATTCACACAGTAAAATAGTGTTGACGGAGTACTATGGATACGTATAATTTCGCGCGTTCTTGTGTCGCGAAAAGGAGGCGTGGAGAAAGTAGAAGGTCATGCAAGAGTTCTCGGAGAAAGTTGCCGCGACGATGATGTTGACGCAGGATGGTGGTAATTCTTTTCTTTAGGAGGGGGTGACGCGTCTGGAGCAAAGTGCTTGAATTTCATGTAAGGAACGAATGAGCTCTTCGTTATCAAGCCACACAATCGCCCATAACGTGTGAGAAGACATACCCTAAAGAAAACAAAACGAGACACACAAGTAATACGTGCTAATTCTCACATTCGCTCAGCTCTCACCCCATCGCCCACCATGACGTGTACAGACACCTGCTGGGACACTACAGACAAAACGGTGTCGTTGTTCGATGTGCGCAAAAACAACCAAACTCCCGATCTCAAGCATCTACGAGGCGAATCCGGTATACATACTATTAGTGTATGTATATATATGACATGCCGGCTCCCGTCGAAGGGCGTCTGTTGTTTCAGACGGAAGGAGGGGCACCGTGACGCCCGCTCTCCTGTCGTAGAGAGCAGAGACGCAGCCCCCGGGCAAGTGTACTGTTCACTCTCCCCCTACGCTGTTCACCACGGGGTTAGTAAAAGAATGGTCGTGGGTGTATGTCCGCTAGGGTACAAAGTACACGTATGTAAGTACTAGATAGCTTGCGTCTCCATGGAGCCAGACATACCCTTGTACAAACAGCTTGACTTCGGGTAGAAGGGAGCCAATAGAAGCGGTGAGTGACGTCAGGCGTATTCAAAAGCAACATTTCTATCAGAAGGGACAGCAGCTGCATGCCTGCATGAGAGACGCATAGGCGCGTATGTGTGTCAGTGTACATCCACAGATGTAGAAATAGATACACATGTAAGCCTGCAGTACAATTGACATTTGTGTTGGCTGCCCACTTGGAAAGAAGAGGCTGAGAGAGAGTACAAGACGGCCCAGGAATGACACACATCAACAGGAGGTCTCCAAGGGGGAGGTAAGTTACATATCTTACGAGCATTTGACTTGTTTGAAGACTCCGTAGAGATCGATGAGAGGAGTCTCGGGAGGTAGCTGAAGCGGCTGTTGTTCTATGGCAACTCCCGATATATCTACCCGGATATCAAAAGCTTCCATACAATTCTCATGAGCATCTTCATCTCCTTGTGCTAGACCCATATCTACTACATGCTCGACTTCTTTTCCTAAATAGTCATTCCCTTCCTCAAATTCTTCTGTTAGCACTTGTCTGTCTCCGCCTTTTTTTCTGTGTTCCTCGTCTCCTTCTTTCACGTGTAGTAACGTCTCTTCCTTAGCACGAATGCGATCTGCTCTAGAGATTTCATCCGTATCTCCCAAAAGATCTTCCCTTCTGCTTCCCGGTTTCTTTGGTATCTCCGCTTCTTCATCATCCTCGACTGGGGTCTCCTCCTTTCTAGCACCCCTAATATAAGGACTACTAGCGTAACTTCCGCCAACTCGTGTATTCTCTTTGTTTGAACCACATACACCTGACCCCTCTGTTGTCTGGTCCTCACTTTCTCTCTTCTCATTGCCTTGAATAGAACACTCTCTATCCGCTTCAAGCAGAAAATTCCTCTGTGATGCAAGGTGATCGAACAGTTGAGTGGGACGAGGATGCGATTTAGCTCTGCTGAAATTCTTTCTCTTTAGGTTTTTGACATCTCTTGCTTGAAAACAACATTCGCGTCTAGCATACGCGTCACTGCGTACAGATAAGGCATTCCGGAACAAGCCAGATGATAGCCTAGTGCGAAGGGGACGCAGCTCAACGGAAGTCGAGGAGGCTGAGGAGCTCCGACGACGAAATTTATTGAGAGAAAGAGTGAGGAACAGATCTCGCCAAGATCGATGTCTTCCTGGTATGCTGACAGGATCGTCTTCTGTGGGTGTTTCCTGGATCGAAGATGCACTGAGACAAGAAGGCAAGTCTCGTATACCTGCTTCGGATACGCTTGGATTACTGAGCGATGCTTCAAGCAGTAAAGGCTCTGAAATTTCTCGTCCCCCCTCCCGGGGTCTATACACCAGAAGGATTGTACCTGGTGTATAGACACGGGAAAAGCCCCTCGTATAGGTATCTCGGACGGGGTGAGAAGAGGACGATTCAGAAGAATCACAAGGGAGAGACGAACCCAAGCTAGAGTGAAACGCAGATGAAGAGGAAGAAGACGAAGAAAAGGAATTTCCTCTTAAAGAGATGAGGCTTTCAAAAGAGACACACGTATGCGCGTGTAAGTAAGGGTGATTACTGTCCAACAATTTCTCTAGTATAAGCCGAAGGCGATGTGCGCTGACATATCCCACAACAAGTCGGGACTGATGCGCATCGGATACGACAGGATAACCTCGGTATGGATATCTAAGAAACACACACACCAAGTCCGACGTCAACTCTTTACTCTCTCTTTTTTCCTCAACACACTCTTCACAACAGCGTCAAACGAGAACACATGAATTTAGAGTCATCCCATACGTTTAACAGTTTCACTGTCACCAGCTATATCACCTGCATCACTTCGTCTTTTACTTTCTCTCCCACCCCATCGTTTTCTCTCTTTGCCTGAAAAAAAGGTGTCGGTATCTCTTTAGCAATTTATCTTCAATGTCTGCGACAGACAACCATTCAGTACTTGTGTCGTCGTCTAGCCAGGAGCTTCTTCAGAGGGAGACTTAAACGCATAGACAGCGAGAGCTGTGCACCTATTACATGCTAGCATGAAGAAGAAGGAAGACTTGTGTCACTCAATCGGTACATATACAGGAAGGGAATGGAACTGCACACGGTGTCTATCAATGCAACCAAAAACCTAAGCATGTAACATCACTCAACCTGGCATCACCGAAACGCTTTGGACGGGTTCAACAGACTCTTTGTCCTTTTAACGATATGTCAACGCAGGGTTAAAGAAAGGAGAAGCAGGAGTTTTCCTCTGATAGGACGCTTGGAATGAACGGATACGTGTATTTGTTGTTCGTACCTTCGAATCATATGTAAAAGATCTGAGATTGTCCGTCGTTCCGAGGCTATAAGAACTTTCACGTTTTTCTGCATCACATCCTCTGCCCGCAATCCTGAGAAGGAAACCTACCAGTTATGTATCGACACAAACGGGAGCGGGAGCCAAGTAAGAGAAAAAAAGCACGGAGAACGAGGAGGAGGAGGAGGAGGAAAAGAAAAGATGTCTCTATCTTTAGACTCCTTGTATTGTATCCCAGTCAAATAAGGTACACCAAGATGTATATCTATACCTTCTACGCATAGCAAAAGACATCGCATGTACATACCATACACGGGATGTGTATATACGTATTGTACAATACAGGAGGTGAGATAGAGACACACGAAAGAAGGAAGAATGAAAGTACACACGGGCCTATCTATGTGGCAATCCATTCGAAGGAGTACAGTCTGTCAAATGACGACAACGAGGTCTATATATACAGCCATATACATAAATGATAGGGACACGTAGTACACTAAGATTTGAGTGATTGATTCCATGCGATGGTAATGCATACACAGGATTATGTGCGGCACCTCAACTGAATTATAGTCGCCCTCTCTGTATCTAGTACGATCTGAGTACTATCGATTCCGCGGGTCAAGATCTGTGTGGATGGCTAGGTGCGCATGTTGTCGGAGACGCACATGTCGCGCTTGAACTTACTTCATGTGTATTGAAGAGGTAGGGATAGCCCTTACATACAATAAGACCATCGTACAACGAATATCCACAGATCGCGCTGCTGACACCCTTAGCTATACCCAACGCTAAGAGAAAAGGAACGCCGAACGCAGATGAATTTGAAGCTCCAGATGCTTGGACGGAGATCTCCATCATCAAAACAACGAGAGATAAATTCATTCTTGTGATACCACAGAGAAAGGAGACAGCTCCTACAAGAGCATAGTTACTAGGAGAGGGATCGAGAGACATAAAGTGATAGTTTTCATTCAGTTGAAGAACGAGAAGTCCAGTTAATCGTCCATAGAGAGATCCAATCTGAGAGCGCGCAGACGGAGATACCAAAACAAATCGGAGAGAAAGAAACCAGTGTGTAGGGAAGGTAAGCTATGGCAGATAGATAGATAGATAGATTCGCATCGAGAAAGCTCACGGGTGTAGGATGTCTAGGTGCTCTAATTCCTTTTCCTTACCCGTCATCCATCCATGGATTCGAAAAAAGAAACGAGATGCATCTTGTTACCCCTTAGATGAGAACGTGATGCCTATCTTTGAGCAGCCGTCCTTTCTTTACAGACAACGAAGAACAGGATCCACTTTTGGTGAACGTGTCTCTGTATATACATTCGAAGTAACTGTTAAGACTGCACAAAAAGAGTAAGCAACGAACCTTTCTCTCCTTTCCTTTCACTGCCCTCGAGCATATAAGTGCTTAACGTCCTCTTCGCACTCGTAACTCGACAGGCAGCCTAGAACGACGCACGTATGAAATATCTCTAGTAGCAAGAGTGGTAAGACACGGAAGTAAGACCGATAACCGACTTGAATGCGCATCCCTTGTTGAGCAGGAAGACCAAGACGACTTACAATAAGAGCGGGGACAAAGATACCAGCTGGGACAGCAAGTCCGAATGTGAAGACAGCTAGGAGAAATTTCACGACGAGAACAAGAGAAAGCTCGAATAAGACACCTGAATCAAGACGATAGGGTGTAGAAAGAGAAGAAGAAGAGGAGGAGGAAGGAATGACAGAAGTATTTTCTGTCACTGCTGGGTGATGACTGTCAGAAGCTGAAGGAGAGAAGTTGAGATCGGTCGTGTTCTGCAGGTTCTCCAGAAAGGGAGGTGAAACCTCCTTACACATGCCAAAACGATCGACTGCTCCAGTAGGTGATGTACCACTGGAAGAACAACGCGAGAAAAGATTTTCTGAAGACAACATGAAGAGTGAAAAAGGAAAGCATGAGACGGTACATAACCATTGAAAGCTTGAAGAACGCGCCAATGCATGTATATACATAGATATATACATATATATACGACGGACAGATAAAAAGCATTAGGAACAGAACCAAGAGGGGACAGACAGATGAATGTGTGTATACAGGGATCGGTTTGACAGTTCCGGGGACATATATATATATATATAAATATATACATACGTATGAGTTAAGGAGAAGAAGACAGACTGGGTGCCTAGGAACAAGGGTGAAAGGAGAGCCTGCTTGTAAAGTCCGTTGCGTTCTTTCTGTACAGGATGCGCTAGGAAATTGGTCCAGTGTCATCGTCCGTCATGTTCATTGGCTAGCACTTAGCACAGTACACAATCATCTGCATGCGAGTACACGTAACAGACCTACCGTGTTACCATGTAGCAACCGACGCACCACAGGCGTAGAGAGCACTCCCATGTGTGAGAAGATCCTGCTACAAGGAATAGGTGTGGGATTGTCATACAAAGCCATATGGTAAGTAACGCGCATCGATGAGTCCAGACATATATAGATGCAGCACCTGGACTACATTCTATGCCAGCCATCTGCGGAAGAGATCGTCTTCCATCCATCTGTACCGTTTCCTTCGTATGTTTCTCTTCTTCGTACCGAGGAGATCATTAGACGAAGCACCCGCCATGGGGAGTATGAAATTCACAATTGCTGTGCATGCAGCTACAACAGCACAGTCAACAACAGGACCTCCTTGGAGCAAATACTTCCTGAAACACCACTGTATCGATCCTATGAATCCCTTCTTCCTCCTTCTTTCTCCACAACTTTCTTCTCCTTGCTCTTCTTCTCCACTTCTCATGCTCTCACGTTGTTCTATTTCCTCCTGTTGTTCTCCTTGATGCTCTACGCCTTCCCTCATGACGGCACTACCCCCTCTTCTGTCTCCTCCGATCACTCCCACTGCTGCTTCTTCGTTCTCCTCGTGTCTTCTCTTCCAAGTCATTTCTTCCCCGCTCCCTCCAAAACGTTCCTCTTCACTCCTGTCGTCCTCTTTCAAGAAGTCTCTTTGTGCTTTGTCTGTCATCCTCCGTGATCGCCCTCCATCAGTTCCACATGCATGGTCCCTAACGACAGGACCACAAGGAGAACGTCCCCTCTCATGTGTTCTTTGGGAGAATGGTATACTCCTACTACTGCTAATAGTATCTCTCTCATTCTCTTGCTTATCGACTTTCTTCCCGTGCATGCGTTTCTTTCGTAATTTGCCCGCCTTAAGAGCGACCCAAATGAACGCAGGGCCTATCAAACCACCGACGAGACCGAGAAAAGCAAACGGGAGAAGTTCAATGAGATCGAAAGTCCTAAACAAGGCGACACTTTCTTTCCACCATGAAAACGGTAAAAAGGTTCCTCCATTATTATGAGAAGAAAAGAGGGTGAAACTACTTGTACGACTTTCAGGATTAAGAATTTGTAAGACAATCGATGCTGACACGCATGAACAACAACAGAGCCACAAACAAGAGGCTGGTAGATCCGATGCTCCCATCTCTTCAAGTGCAAAGAGAACACCTCCTATAGGACTTCCAAAAGCGCAGCTCATCCCTGCAGCGCTTGCCGCTGCTAATAACGGTTTGACGACGTGCTGCTCTCGATTTCGACTCGGTTCGCAACTGAAAGGAGACGCCGGATGAGGAGTGCACGGAGGGGAAGAAGGAGAAGACAACGGGGAGAGCTGGAAAAAAGAGCCACGTGGTAATGTGACACGCCCGTCACAGCGAGAGGTGATGCTGGCACAGGGAGGTGGTGAAGTTGCTGAGTTTTGTGGGGTGGATGTTTCATGCGGGTGATGAAAAGGAGAACGAGAATTGCCTTCCTGTATGAGGGGAGGGAGTGTTCTGATACGCGAAGACGGTGATGAGGAGAAAAATGGAAGATGTTTAGGAGATAAGAGACGTCTCTTTTCTTGGGTGGAAGAGAACGAAGAAGAAAATCGGGAAGAAGAAGAAGAAGGACCAACAGACTCAGGAGGCTCAGTCGCATGAGGAAAACAAGAGAATTCTTTGGGCATCTCTCTAGAAGAAGCGAGTGTAGACGGAGACGATTCTTCACCCGGAAGGCAGAAAGAAGCAGACGGACTGAGAAGACTGCTCTGATTATGGTCAGCAGTCGAACTTGTGTCTCCGGGATGAGTCCAATCGACAGGAGACGGGGGACGTCGGGCCTCTTCATTAGCAAGGGTGCTTGGATCTCGGGAACTGTATGGCTCAGTACGTGAAGAGGGTAAGACACTGGAAGATGACCTTACACGGGGCGAAGAACTGATAGGAGGAGAGGATGGAAGGGGTGGATCGAGAGTGTGAGTATGTGAGATTGTGGGGCAATTGTCAAATGTAGTTGCAGCAGCGCAGGTCGCTTCAGACTCAGCGTTTGCTGATGAAGACCGGGTTGGGCCAGGGGAAGAGGAGAACGAGAAGGAATCACAAGAAGGAGAAGGAGGTGTCACCTTCAACTTACGAGAAGGCAAACAGGAAGACAAGGAAAAATCTTCGAAAGGAAAACAAGCCTCATGAGAAGAAGGCAACTCGCCAGAAGAGCAAAACTGAGAATCTCCATTGTCTCTCTGCTCACTGCTTGATATGCTTGTTCTCCGCTCAAGCATCAAGTCAACTACTTTCTTACGATCGGACAGGTCTGCTTCTTGATCTCCTCCTTGTGGTTTCAGCGCCGCGGCTGCGGGGTGAGATGAAGAGGGAGAAGAGGGAGAGGGAGGAGAGAAGAAAAGAAGAAGAAGATGAGCCCAACAGCATGCTACGTGCACCATAGGACCCTCTTTACCTAGAACTAAGCCACTACCAACAGCCAAGGAAAGCCCCAAGATCTTCACAATAAGAACAGTAGCCGAGAGCACATGCGATAGCGAACGAAATCCACACAGCAAAACTTTGACCTCTGCGATGCCTTGAGAAGACAGGAGCCACACACACACACACACACACGCGGACAGCGTAAAACAACAAAGCTGTCGTAACTGAAGACTTCCGCACGAAAATAGTCGTGGTGATGTCGTCCCATCTGTACGTACAGCTCGGGAATCAGAACCGTATCAAACTGTGCTTAGGAATGAAATCTGAGCTTGAATGTCAGGTGTAAACGGGTAGTTAGAGGTAAAAAGAAACGAGCTCTCTTCGATTTTTCCCCATCACTAAAACAAGTCAAGGCACGATCAGGTACGCCGAAGGACTGGGTTCTCCCAAGAGTGTCAGGCTGTTCTTTCTTCTTGTCGCAAGATTGATTCGCGAGCACGTACGCCTAAGAAACATGGTTTGTAAGCATATAAGACGGATACACGTAAGGACGCCTTCAATTGGGAACCTCAAGTCGACGAACGAAGACAAGCTTTGAACTTTTAGCAGTAAGGAGAGAAACAACCACAACAACGCTGACGAGAAGGTAGTATGCCGTACAGGAGCCATTGCGGATGCCTGTAAAAACGCTCTGGTACCAAAGGGTACACAACTGGAGTAAAGAGCCATGGTGCGTGTACGAAGAAGTGTACGGAGTGAAATATCAGTTTGAAACTGAGTCTAGTCTGCAGTACAGAGAGATATCCCTCCAGAGAGTTCGTAGTGTGAAAGATCACTACAAATGGGAATGTGCGCGATCTCGCTGAATATCTCTACAGGGGAAAACCGTGAGGGAGACAACATAGGGACACAAGGTCTATGCCCAGATGAAAATCACTCCCTCGACCTTCGCATGTAGCTGAATGATGTTGCATGAGATACCTGATCCAGCAGCGATCGGGGCATAGGTGCAGACGATCCAAGCAGCTGCAACAACGGATCCAACGGTGACTCCAAAGAAGAAAAGAAAGTCAACGAACACCCGAGCTGCTGACACAGCTGCTTGTTGTACAGTAAGGGCAGCTGTACGCACTCCCGCAAGGAGATCGCTGAAAAAGACGGAGCCCCAAAACTGGCCCTCATCCAAACCTCCAAGGAACATTTCCGCTGATATTAACCTAGCTGAACTCTTAATGAGATCAGCTGCACGCGAAGAAGATGGTGACGCGCCCAGCTTTTCTGATGCTTCTTCGTGTCCCATGTGATCTGTGGACTGCTCTCCCTCACCCTTCGAAACAGGCGTTCCTTCTCCTGTCTTCTCGAGAGACGAAGGTGAAGACACAGGAGACGCCGAAGGCGGGGGAGAAGGAACAGGAGAAGGAAGAGCAGAAGCCGAAGAAAGATTAGAAGACGGAGATGACAGAGAAGAGGCCGAAGCAAGTGAAGCAGGCGAAGGTGACACCGGCGCAGAAGATTCAGGCGCAGATACACTCGGAGAAGGATCAAGGAGAGAAGGAGAAAGTGACGGCAGACGCGAAGCAGGAAGAAGAGGCGAGTGAGAATCAGAGGGAGATGGAGGAAGACGGGAAGGACCTATAAAAGAGCTCTGCGAAACCGACGCACTCTCAGAACCAACCTCTGAGGATCCTTCCCTGTCTTCAGACAGAGACACTGACAAACCCGTCTTCCTGCGCTCACCAGATGGCCCCTCCACAGGCCGCCTCTGATCAGACGTAACTGAACTGAGTTGGCCGGCTGGCCTAGGTGAAGTGCCTTGTGACACCGACCCGTCAACGCCTGCTGAACGCTCATCTCCAGTTCCACCATCTTGGCTTTCTCTATTCTTTACGAAGGAATCCACCCCCTTCCCTTGTACGGGAACAGTTACTAGTGAGGAGCCATCGCTGTCCTTCGTTGTAGAGACTGACTTGGTTGACGACGATAGCATGGGCGTGTTAACAAGAGTCGGTAGAGAACTACCACCCACGCTCGTCGCGTCCCGTCCTTTCGTGGGCTCTGTAGAGTCCAGAGGAGCTGCGCGAGGCAACGATGAAGACGCGGTTGGATAATCTGAGGTGTGAGCAACGAAGTCCGGGGAGACTAACGACACCTCAGCCGAAGGAGAAGAAGTAGAATCTACACCAGGCGACGGGCTGGGACTACCGCTTTTGGAGCCTTCTTCTTCTGGTACCACTGTGGAAGCTGGGGGTTGGGAGGAAACTGATGAGTCGACTGTTACGGTGGCACTTACAGATGAAGCAGAAGGGGGACGAGTCGTTCCAGAGACCGGCAACGTGGATTGGTTAGCTCCTGATGCCCCTGATTCGAACACTGTTGATGAGGCTCCGGAAGAAGAAGAAGAAGAAACCGCCGGGCTCACACGGAGACCAGACTGCGATGATGCTCTTGACTCAGCAGGTGGTCTTGAGGTCTCCGGCAATGTACCAGCGTCAGGCGCAGACGCCTCCGTTGAACGGTGATTGAGGGAATGTTCCTTTCCAGGGGCCGAGGAAGAAAAAACGCCAGTGGAATCATTTGAGGCATGGCTCTGCGTAGAAGAGCGAAGCGACGCAGCGCCGCTTGGAGAGGTGCGTTGTCCTGAGATAAAAGCAGTGGTCTCAACTACTCTCTGTTCTGACGAAACTCTCCCTCCCGCGAGTGTAGACACCAATGATGTAGACGGGGATAACGCAAGACTTTCTGACGAGGAGGTCTCCACGGGTAGTGACAGTGGAGGGTCCCCAGTAAAAGCGGAAGTATCACGGCCCGCACGAGCGGTTGAGCTAAGCGGCCTACTTCCCCCACTAGGTGCGACAGTTGTCGAAGATGAAGTCGTGTCGGGCAAAGAAGAGGGAGACAAAGGACTGCTAGGGAGGCCGGTACGCGGAGCAGGCACGGGAGCAGACTCTTGAAAAGGGCCGAAGAGAAACACCGCCCATGAATACCATGCTGGCTCAGAGAGAAGAAAAGGCATTGAATTATTCAGCGGGTGTGCCGGCGCCGAGGACGACGGGTAACAAGACGAGTCGAGACACTGCGAGAAAGGAGGTAAGAAAGAAGGTGGGACCGTAGGAGTGGAAGCAGAACTGGGAGAAGACAACGGCGTACCCGCGAACCCATGTAACGATGAAGGAGATCTTAGCGACGAGGAAGAAGTAGAAGGTGCGTCACGTTGAATGAGGACCTGTGATGTGGGGGGGGCACGTTCCCCACCGTCAGATGAGGAAGCAGAGGACGACGCCGAAGAAGCCCGCAGCGACGAAGAAGCAGAAAGGTGTACTGTGGAGAAAGCAGACGACAGCTCGCGAGACACGTTACCTACATTGGCTGGCTGAGAAAAGCTCCCCGGGGTTGAGGCGCTTGAAGAGTCGGTAGAAGATGACAAAGACGAGGAAAACAAAAACTGTCCTGCGGACGAGGACACTTTAGACGAATTCGTTTCTTCAGATTTCCCTACAAAGTCTGATAGAGCAGAGGTCTCCAGGCCTGGAGAAATCTGTGGTGCAGCTGCTACGGTTGACGAAGTTGACGGAGGTGATTTGGAAGACAATTGAATAGAATTCGAAGGCGGGACAGGAGAAGAGACAGAAGAGGAACTGAAAGATGAAGAAAACAAAGAAGAAGGTCCACGGGGGACCGATGGAGACAAAGAAGAAGGAAGGGGAAAAGTAGGACGGGAGGAAGATGCCGTCTCCCATGTACCGGAGAGGATACCAGGCATGCAAGCGTTGGCGGAGTAATCCACCGCAAACTGAGACCCGCAGCAGTGCCTGTAATGTGACACGGAAGAGAACAAATAACACACCAATTTCTCGATCTCTGTACAGCTCCAAGAAGCCGGTGGGGGGGGGGACGCAGGCGACTCTTCAGTTTTCGGATCCACATACACCTCAGACCCCCGCTGGTGGAGTAGATGTATACGCAGCGCACATCCGCGCCCAGCTTCTAATGTTGCGTGGGAAGCATCTTTGGGAGAGAAAGGGATTATAGACCGCTATCTCCCAATGACAGAGCAGAAACATAGTTTTTTTCCCTGGAGAACAACGCTTCATACTCTCACAAGAAAGTGGACACCGGAACGGCTTTCACTACGTAGATAGATAGATAGATAGACCAGCTGCGTACCAGCCATGATAGAATGGAGATACAAAAGGAGAACCTTTATCTCTAGGCACTGCTGAGGGAGATGTCTATAGAGCCATTCTGACGCTTGTTTCTTGTGTGGACAAGAAACAAGGATACAAACAAAACGAAATTCTACATCTAGAAGCCGAGGAAAGAAAGCGAAAGTTGTCCTACCTTCTGTCAAGCCAATAGAACGTTCGGCATATCCCGAACCGAAGATCTCCAATGAAATTAGAAGTATGATGTATATAAAAGGCAGAGTATGCCGTTAACACTCCAACAAGAGCCGCTAGAATCCAGACTTCTAGGACTTCGAATGCTCTGGCAAATTTGCCTCCCCGGTAACCACGAGGATGATAGAAGAGAAGCAACCTCCGGAGAAAACAGATCAGTTTTGTAAACAAGCAGACAGTCATGCGTACTGTGAAGGCCAGGATAACAAGAATAGGCAAGAAGCAGACCAGAGAAATGCCTCGAAAACATGTGTAGAGACGGGACATAGAGGAGCCTGGCGTGGTATTGTGGTGTGCGTACACTTGACGTTGAGTGGGTGGAAGCGCATTGCCAGGAAAACCAGAGGAGATTGAAACTTCCCACAACGAGAATGATGACGACGGATGCCTCTCCGTACGAGACGGTAGAGGCACACGTCCACTTGAGACTCCCTGCGAAGAATTCATTGTGCAGGCTTCTTCCCAAGAGTGCTGTGTTCCGCAGTGTATATACACTGAAGATCTACCTACTCCCGCCCCGGAGATTTCCTTACGTTTCCGAGAGAGAAAACGAGGGAGAAAGGAAGACGTAGAAACATGGAAATCGACATTCCCCTTCTGGAAAACAGATGACCGAGAAAAGAAAAAAGGAACACCATCGTTTTCAGAGCTGTCCAGTTGTCCATCACCAGGAGGCGAGAAAGGGAGCTTACACTCATGCTTCGGCGGTGGCTCAGCAGAGACAGGTAAGCCACGATATATCGGAGATGTATCAGATGCGGCAGAAGACGACGAATACCAGAACGGAGCCTTCTGTTCAGAGGGGGTAGACACCGATAGCTTGTCATGGTCGTCTACATTTGTGAAGGAAGGATAACCAACTTGAAACTTGCAGTGGTCCTGCTCTTGACAGGTTGAAGACGCAGAAGACGGAAGAGACTCCCTAGTACGATTGATAGACAGGGGTTTCCCATTCGGGTTTTGTTCCTTTCTATCATGCCTATGCTCCCCCCTAGTCTGTGGACGTGCGGAGCCTCTAGAGGGAGAGTCTGTACGCGAAAAATGTTCTCGGACGGTTGCCTCTCCATTCTCTCCGGATTCGGCCTCGTGTAACAGTGCCATGATTCTTTAAGGTGCAACCGAGCAGGCGTGCGTGGCAAAGGACTGACCGAGAGGTACTCGAACTGTCAAGAAGACAGCGCAACTGCGGTGACCAGGGCCGTATATGGCATGACTTCAATGAGCAGCTGAAAAGAGAAATGGTTTCCTTCAAACGTATCACTGAACTAATTCGGAGACCGAGATGCGCCAGCGCAGAGAGGAAATTGCAAGGAAGACACCCTCCTGCTTCCTCTCTCGGTGAAATGGCCTTTACGTGGGATAGCGAGACGCTGGGCATTTAGAAAGGCACAAGGTACACCCTGTGAGCAGACAGAACCAGAAACCGAAAGTGAAAGCCGGAATGATGAGTTTTCTCGACATCCCGAAAAGCCAGGGTTTTGAAGAGTACAAGGTACAACAAAAAAATGGCATCTGTGTTACGCATTCTGAGACAAGTTCTGTAGAGCTTGCCTTGGTGCTCTTGCATCCCAGTGCTCATATGGCGGGAGCCACGGCGGATGTCTTCACGGCAGAGACCAGGGAGCCCAAGACAACGCTGGGTAAAGTGTGAGAATGCATTCGCCTCAGCAGCTTGGGAGGCAGTAGCAAGTAGACTGCGCCACTTTGCAAAGGCACATCGGAAATCAGACACAATCGCGGCGTTTCACAAAAGCTCGCCTTCTGTTTTCTCTCGTTGAGACGTGAGCCGGAGCGGCGAAAGCGTCGTCTCGCTCCGCAGCATCACTACGAAAAGTATGATGGAAACAAACCCCATCCATGATATTCAGCCCACCAGTGACTCATCTTGACACGGGAGTCGTGAGGGGAGCACTCCAAGCTGTTGTGAAGTACTTTTCATTGGAAGCAGCAAGGCCCATCGGCTCGCCGCGAGACGCGGAGATATGTCCCTAGACGGCTTCTTTGAGTCAAGATGCCTGGGAAAATGTGCATGTACATGCAACCGGTGAAAACAGGCCCCGAGCGGGACTGTCGGTTTTGATACCTCTGTTGTTCTCCGACTTCTGCCACGGTCTTCTTTGTCAGAGCGTGCGCAGTTCACTACTGTTATCACTCCGGCTTCGACGGCTGGCAGGCTACAGTGACGCTAGCTCCTCGTTTAGGCTTCACGTGGCTTCGTTCGCCAGTTGGTGTCTCTCCAAGCCAAGCTACAAGAGTTCATCGAGACGTTAGACGTGAATCTCTACGGCTGAACTTGCATCTTTTTGGAGTATACAACGTTATGGACTGACAGCTTGACAGCTTGAGCACCCATTTCTGCTGTACTTTCGGAGCGGATTGCCCGATGCGTATCGGCCAGGTCGTTTGGTCCAACCCACTTTTCAAGAGAAAGTACGACACACGGAGTGTTAGTCGTACTTCCGCCGAGCAGTCTGCGGCCGTCACACGATCCGGTCGATGTCTCGGAAGTTGAGCGGTGTGCAGCACACACAGGATGACTTCTGTGTCCATATGGACTGACGAAGGACGCGGGACAGACGTAGGAACGATCCAAAAAAGAGAGATAAGGAGCCTGAAGAGATGACATCTCCGGCTCCATTCAAAATTTTCAAGGCGGCGCCCCCCGCTCCTCCGATTGGAAGAAAGCCCACTGGTTTTCGAGGTAAACGGGACACCCACTTGATTATGCATCCATGTAGTTCTGTGGGGACGTCCTGCGAATGTGTATATACCTGGTGAGCTCGGAGATGTTCCGTGTATACTCTCCTGTAGGGCCTATCCTTGTAGGCCCTGTGCTTTAGCTATACACGAGAAGGCCAATAGCGAGACTGGAGAACGTCTGTTTTCGGCACTGTTTCCTTCATGGAGATTGTCTCAACTCGTGTCGTGGTTCACAGTACAGTGCCTGAGAAGGCCCCGCATTCATCGCAAGCGCTTAGTGGAGTGTGCGAGGGTAGACACTCTAAGCAACTTCCTAGCATACGGGGGGATACTGGAGTATGCCCGTCTGCGTCACGTGCTTTTTTTTCAATTGGGTACGTGCGCAGTAGTATCGCATGAGTCTTTTCCGCCACACAAACGGCGGTGGACGCGCTTTCCTGAAAGGAGACACAGAGGCTGAGATCAGCTCGGAAAGTCTAGGAAAGCTCCAGTCGTCTTTCTTTTCGGCCGAGATTTGCCTTTCTCCCTTTTCGTATCTCTACGTCTTCGCTTATTGGATTTCCTACATCCGTATAAATGTTGCCTGTTTGTCCGTTCATAGGCAACCACTGGCATAAGAAAGTTCTCTACGATCCTGTCTATCCTACAACTAAGGTAAGAATATACTCATACTATTTGAGGAGGTCGCCTGTGGCACTCGCTCCTAATGCCCTGTTCTTTTTGATCGTCGTACCTGGGGCCAGCATTCAAATGCATCGATCCTCATACATACGGAGTTCATACAGTGTGGATACAGACCAGCTGAACGGTGGCGCGTTGTACAGTATATATATATATATATGCTTTATAGGGCATGCAGAGTAAGGGGCGTTGTACGGTTCATGTAGAGCGAGATACATAGAGATGTCTCCTTCTTGTGAGGAAACAATTGGATTGGTGTATGCCGTCACTGATTTTTCCATGTCGCCTAGGTCCCTACTGCCTTGATACCACGGTATCCGACCGACTGGCGTAATGGGGGTCGGGCCCTACTGATGGCAGCATTAGCGAAGCTTGAAGGCCATGAGAAAGTCCAAGAAAGCCTGTCGCTGAAAGCTCATCGGGAAGCATGCCAAACCCCTCAAACTCCGCTGACACTTTTTCAGAGACCTTGCGCAGGCCGGAGAAGAAGCGCAGGTGGAATTGTGTCCAGGGCTCTCTTAACAAGACATCGGCATGTCCTGGATTTTCAACACCAAGGAGGCTTCTGTAGCTCCCGGTGTCTGGGATCATGTGCTAAAGAACTGAAACGATGCCTATGTGCATGGAGATGCTCCGGGTTTCATGCTCATGTCGTTCAAATGGATGGAATGCTTGCATCATTCAAAGGAGAAGTCAAGACGGATAAACCTTTGTTCTCTGTTTTACGGAGACAAGCGCGGAAAAACAAGTGGGCACAACAAAAAGAACTTGCCTTCAGCAGCACACACAGTCATGTACACGATCTTGCACATGGTTCCATGTGCGTCAGGTGCACGAGTGATTCTCCTCGTTGTTGCATTGGTTGCCCTGTACAGTCATGACGGTGTACGGAGCTAGCCGGAAGTTGGGGTGGAGTGATGGTCGTCGTACGCGGAAGTTTCGCGCACGGTATTTTGGGGAGAAAGTTCGATGGACGGGTGGAGACATACGAAGGGAAGCGTCCCTATGGTTCCAAAACTGTGAAAGTTTGTTTGTTAATGTGTGTCAACATATGTGCTTAGATACAATACATATATGTATACATAAGATATTTCCTCCCGAGCACGTGGAAAAACGTCGTTGGCTTTCGCTCCCGCGCGGCGGCGTGCCGTCAACTGGGGCTGGTAGGCGTCATTTCAGGCCCTCCTGCCTACACGCTGCGAGAGTGATCTTAGCCGGTATCAAGTCTTCTCCTTTGCTCTACGTGAAGGGGGGAGTTTGTCTGTCACTCTTTCTGCGTCAGTGAACCCTTCTCTTGCTCGTCTCCGCTGTGGTGTTTGTTCCCTGTCAGTACTCTTCGCGAGAGTCGACATTGGTACAGACCTCCAATTACACGACAAGCAGTTTGCCGTGAGCAAGAACGCCGTTGCTTCTGTTGTCATTCGTGCCTCTCTACATTGCCATGCACTCGCTTTTTTCTTCTCAGGACTCCTTCGAAAGGCATGGTTTATGATCCGACAACTGGTCACTTCAGTCCTCTCGTCCCAGCATCCCACCCTGCTTTCGAGGCCTTCGACAGAGACGGGCCGGAGCCAAATACCAAACCGCCTCCCCGCCTGGACCCTCCCCTTCCTTTCTACTCAGCTAGCCACGTTCCTGATGTGCCGCATCCACCTCCCCCGAAGCCCTACACCGGCCCTCTGGAAGCTGTTGAAGATAGTGACGACGAGGACGAACTTCGTTCTTCGACGTCTTCTCTCGTCTTCGCCAGAGAAGCAGAAGTACGCTGGAGAGATCCCAAGTCAGGAGACCGTCGTCTTGTTGATGAAGACAGCGACGGAGAGGAAATCATCCGAGGTGCCTCTGTCTCCCCGCCAAGCGCCGAAGGACACGTGCTGTGGGGTGTATAAGAGCAATCAGATGATTCCGCCACGTGTCTCATCCCACAGTGGCCCAGCAGGATCGTGCGTAGTCACCTCGCTCCGGCCTCCAGTCCTGCGTATAGCCTCCGCCCATTTGCCCCGGCTGATGCGGGCTGCTGCTGCCGCTGTCGGGTAACCAAGAATACAGTCTTGATCTGTGATCCCGGGCTGGCTGAACAAGTTAAAGTCTAGCCAGAAGGAGCANNACCATCGATTCTTTTACGTGACGAGCAGGGTGAAGACAGTTTGCCAGTGGCCGGGTGATCTCGCTGGCTGTCCAAAGCCACATCCATCCCCGTCCCGCTCACCTACCTTAGGAAGGACCAGGCAGTTCGCAAGAATGAGGAAAGGGCAGACTTGTCTCTGAGAGAGGAGCCCACATCCTGGTCGTGTCCCTGAAAGAAAGTGTGTAAGCCTTTCTGGTAGGATACGTGTAGGTGGTCTCACTACTTCATTAATGGCTCTGGTGGAACTTATCCTCACGACAAAGGAGGCTCATATGTGGAAACATTCATATCCCCCAATGTCCTCTACCCCTGCGGGGTATAATCGGCGGTTTTCTCACGCACGCATCTTGGAACGCGATCGTGGTCACCAGAGTGGGCGGCCCGGAGGGTCACGCTTCGGAAAAGTCTTCTTTCGACAGGGAGAATTGCTATTTGTATAACAAGAGTGGACGAGGGGGTCTGGCACTGATCGGCGCCGGTTTCTTCATCGGCGCCCGCCAGTTCCGTGCGGTAGCAGTGAGGAGGTCTACTTTCCCGGTTAAAGGTCCCTTGCCGTGCCTGCTGTATTTACTGTCAACTCCGGTGACATAATGTCGATCTTAGACGAGGAGTAATCGTTCTTGCCTTGACACAGGGCCATGGCTTGTTACCATCGTGAAAGCCAAAAGAATACGCGCAGGGACTGCTTCTCGGAGCAGACCCTTTGTGAAAGGCTACGCCGTTTCTCCCGTCGTGAATAGCGTCGCAGTCGGTGTGAGCTCCTGAGGCCGTATTCACGGCACCCGAAGCAAGCGGGCGAACCCTGCCTCGGGGTCTACCCTGCAAAGCAACGTCCGACGTGGGGTCGGCAAAGACCAGGGTTCTCTTGTTTCCCGGGTAGGTGGCAATTAGGTTGTCTAGATGAGGAAAGTACTATCCTGCACCTCCGCAGAGTACCACTCCAGCTCCTCGCACTGTACGAGCAGAAGCATGCCCGTAGCGGGCGGCCTGTCGAGTGGGAACATTCTTCGCTTCACGTGCGTGTCCTACTCCGCTGTTCTGTGATGGGGCGGGGGCAATCCCCAGGAGAGAGCAACCCTCTGCGCTTGGCCCCTTCGCGGTGTGTAGGATCACAGAAGAATGCTAAACTCTATCAGAAGTCATGGCCGGTGATGTCAAACGTCTGCTGTCTTCCGTGACGCGTTCGTTCGCGTGCCGTATAGACCCCAGCCTTCGATTACAGCGCGGTCTTCCTGACAGCCTGGCAAGCCCTGCTGTGTTACGAAAGACGTGGCGTTTTCGGGTTGTAGGAAGTACACCCAGCACTCGAAGCAGAGAGAAGGGCGCCCACCATGAAGAAGAGTTGGACTTCACTGCGGCACTCCTTTGGTGCGACAAACTTTAAGACTATTCTTGTCCGGCAGACTGTATTTCTACGGAGAAGTCGATACACAGTCTGGCTCCTTTGAACTGCTATCACGGCTCAGGAACTGATACCTTCCCAAAAGTGGATTTGCTCTGAGCCCGTCCACGGCATTCGCTCCTCTGAGACGCTACGCCTTTGACGTCGAGTGGAACGAAAAAGGCGTCTCTTTTGGGAATCTGGGCCGACAAAACGCGTTCTACAGCCAGTACAGGGTCTTCCTGACCCTGTTATCAGTCGGCCACGTACAGTACCGATTCAGTTCTCAAATCGACAACGGAGTGACTGACGCTTTCCGTTGATGCTCACAAGAGCACTCACATCTCGGTCCTCGCCTACCTGTCCTCATACCGCGTGCTTTACAGGCTCCAGTTTGACGTGCTTTGGACGTGGAAGGGATATCTTGTTGATTCTGGACACATACAGACCACACTTGATCTGTTCAAGCGCACGCTCTCGTTCATCGTACTCACTTACAATCTGGATCCAACCACTGCAGGATTCTGCAATACGCACCGCTCCTGTGTTCGTCCTATGTCTCAATTCTTCGGACAAACAACCCCTTTACCTTGATTCGTGGCTGACGCCGCAGTACCCGCCACATGCAGCTGGGAAGATACAGAGAGAGGAGGCGAAGAGGGTATCACACAAGAAAGAACAAAACGATTCTAGAGTCCTAAAGCCATTGAACGAGCACAGAAAAAACCTATTTAATACCAAGTTGAGAATACAACGGGAGACTCCCCACTGCTCTTCGTGTTCGGACGAGAGAATATGAGCGGGCAGAGAAGTGTTCGAGAGAAGCCGGCAGTCAGGTGAGAACACCCTCACCACCGGCGCCGCCATATCCTATCTGCTGCACCCGGAGTGCCTCCCCCCCTCACGTCGTCTTAAGGAATAGGAATACCCAGACTGCACATCCCTGAGTCTTGTACAGAGCGCCCCTCCGTTTAGACTGCCCTGCTCCAGCTTTGCTCCCTCTATGTCGCTGAGGGTACACCGCCTCCAACGACCAGGAAAAGGGGGGATACTACAACTGCGACCCCCACACGCTAAAAAGAGAAGCAAACGCTGATAGGAAGCGCGACATGATCGCTACGTTGATGTCCATCCCGGGGCGATTGCGCCTACAGTGGAGCAGTCAGAAGGGCTACCTACGTGTAGATACAAAAAGTGGAGAAAAAGTTACGATTCAACACACGCCATCTCCTTGACACTGGCACACCTTGAGTGCTTTAGAATCTTCTTCTGCCATTTCTCGAGAGTCCGCCAGTTGAAATTTTTCTTCTCGGACTGACAGAAGATCCGAAACACCCGACGAAGAAGAGAGTGAGACTGGTCAACTACGGGCTTGTGAAGGGGAGTCGAGACACAAAAGACTCTTCAAGATGTTACACTTCAGGTCAACACGGTTTGTGCAGAAAACGACGTCGACGTGGCTAATCGAACTGCAAGTTCCGAAAAAGCGGCAGCTACGGTGACGCGCCACGAGGAGCAACATGGAATGACGGCGCAGGAATATCTGCGAGCTTTGATGTAGATTCTCCATCACTAGACACATCGGATCCTCCTGTAGAGCTGAAGAAAAACGCACACACATTCAAAGGAGACATCGAAGAAACCTTTCCCCGACACCTATGATGTTACAAATTAGCGCTTGCAAAAGAAAACACTTTCCGTCCCTAACTCCGGTGTGTCGAATTATACGATAAACCCACAAAAAGTTCCCCCATGACCAGCCTTCTCAGAGGTACACAACCTTGTATTTGCGTCTCTACGTAACACTTCTGCCTTCTTGGAAGAAAACATGAGGACTGAACCCCAGCCGAGAGGTTAGCCTCACACTCAACTATCTTCCTCGTGCCCTCTGCAAAACAGGACACTGATACTACGTACTATCAAAGAAGGAAGCTGCGAGAACGGCAGCGCCTTCAAACCTGACCAAGAACACTATAGACGATCCCCACACGTCCGTGCTCACCGATAGGTTACATTCAGGCACAAATAGTACGTACCCCCGACCCCAAAGCAAAAAGCAGCTCAAGATCTCGCATGCGCAGGAGGCTTAACACTTGATCTTACGTACAAGCGGATAAGTCCCAAGAAGACACCGTTTACGCATTGTGAGTAGTATAGTAGGCGACTACGTGTGTACCATTTACGACATTTCCGACACGACTTGAGAGGTAGGATAGCTATGGCCTTTGATAGGCAGTTAACCAAAACACATGTGCGGACGAAACTGACTGACATATATTCCTAGAGCTCCGTCCAGATGCACGCGTAAGCAGCACGTATCAACACACACCGGAGGCAAGCGAGAGTGGCTATGACTACGATTCTACTAGTAATAGTTTGAGAACGGTCACGATCGTGCGCGTTTTGTGCTACGGGTTCAGGGTTTGCGGGGTTTTCGCTGATCCAAAGTACTGAATAATACCTCCGGAAAAGTCCTGTCACAGAGAAACTGGCACACAGCCCCTGTATTGTGATATCTCCCGCGTACCAACCTAGTGGACTTCACCATGGGTGTACGTACTTGGAATACGCGGAATCGACCTGAGCAGGTACTTCTTCAGGTACTGCTGAGATGTCTCCAACTCTCAGTGCATTTTTGTCGAAGTTTCCATAGTCCGACTCATTGCTGTCTTGTCTCAAAACACCTCCGCCGCCTACACCTTCCCCGCTCCCGCTGCTCACTCCCCGGGGGGAAGAAGCAGCAGGCCGGAGTTTCCGGATAGACAGACGGCGAGACAACCCCGAGAACGGCGCGTTGTGTTTCTGAGGTGGAGTCCACGGGGCGGGCGCTTTCGAGGAGAGAGATGCAGATGCCTGAGATTCGGATGACCGAGAGACACGGCCGCGCGAGGGGCGATGCGCCCACATAGATGATGGAAGTTCAACTTTGCCGGGGTACTGTGCTAAGGGGCTTTGCTCGAGCTCCGAGGCTTGACTACATGCAAACGCACGACAGCCCGCGGACAAAAAGAACTGTGACGTCATTGCTGAAACTGACAGGAAGAGGAGGAACAGTATCCAGGGAAAGGGAATCAGAGAAAAGTCTCCGAGTCACCTGACTGTTCTGTCGTAGACCCTTCCTCGGACACAGAGAGAGAAAGTATTTTCAGGCAGATGCCAGAAGGACCTAAAGCTGAGCTGGACAACCTCGCTAGCTGTTTGTGTTGTAAGGTTGCTGGAAACAAGAGAACACGCCACGAGTTGCATGAACTCCGTAACATAGAGAAATAATGGCGATGCATCACTTCCGGTGTGGACAAGTCGTCAGAAGGAGTCCCTGATCTGTGGGTCTTTCGGCCCCGCAACTGTCACCCTTTCCTGTAGCGCCTAAGAGTCACCTTGAGTGCTTTGTGCAGACTTGGATACAATGTACCTCCGGTGCGTCTACCGCCCGTCTGTGCAATTTTTTTACCACTCTTCGGGACTGGAGAGTGAATTACACGTCACATCTACGCCACCGCTGCACCGCAACGTGACCTTGTACGATACAAGGCCTGCCGAAGCTGAAGATACACACGAGTTATCAGGGTACCGTCCACGAGCTGCAAGTCGCCTCCGAAAGTCCTCCAGGACCGCGGGAAAACGCGGAGATCTCAATCACTTCCGAACACCCGCCCCAACGGCGCCCACGTCCTGTGCTCTTCAGCAGCCAACCACTTCAACGTGAGACTGCGACAGGTTCGGCCCCCCCGGGTCCCGGATCCTCGTAGGCATACACAAGCCACCAGAACTGGCTTTCATGCCTTACTCTTGAAGACGCTTCGTGAAACAGCAAGTCGACGTATCCTAAAGGACACGTGTACGCCACCCGTGGGTGCAGGAACTTGGAGTTCGTTACGGGAGCAGCCACTTACATGGACATGGGCATGTACACATGCACATGTATATCGCAGTGAGTGACTCTTTTGAGAGTCTTTCAGAAGCTAAGCTGACGGAACTTACATGCGGGAAAGGCTGGGAGGAGGAGACGTGGTCGTGAATCCGGACTGCTGAAATGAGCTGAAGCTAGGATAGCTCTTCACCTGGCTGAACCGTGACCTCATTCCCATACCCCCTTCATAGGAAAGTCCAGTCGGAGGTACAAGTCCCGCCAGAGTGACCGCCGGATAACTCTCCTCCGTGGAAACGCTATCGGGAAAAGAAGTCAGGTCTTTTTCAATAGACGATGGCGTATGAGCCTCGGACTCAGTTCTCGATCCACCTAGCGGCGAAGCGGCAGCCTCAAGAGCTACCAGATCTGGACAACTCCCACCCAGCTCCCCTCCCAGCCCCACAAGCTTCCCACTCTGCTTCCTGGAAAAGAAGGACGATTTCCAAGAACTAGATGAGCTGGCTGGTGCAGACTGGGTTAGAGGAGTACTGCTAGGCGAGGGGCCTCGTTGCAAACTCCCACTCCCCCCTTTTGCGGAGTTCCCGGGTAAGGCACAAACAGCTGAGGGAAGCCCGCTAGAGTGCGACGTTGATCGGTTCAGAGTCGCTGCTGATAGAAGGCCAGAGGTACGTGGAGAGCACGGAGTTTGCGCTGAATCCTCTTCAGTCTCAAACAAATCACCACCCCAGAAAGCGCCTTCTCGTGAGAGACGTTCGCCAGAGCTCAATGTCTTCTTTTTCAAGAGGGACACTCTTTTTGACTGGAAAAAATTCGGAACCGACGTTGAAGTTCGTAAGGCGCCCAAAGGCCGACTGACTTTGCGGCCGCCGCCTGATCCAACACTGCTGGCTACAGAGGGGGCACTATCGCCTTGACCGGAGTTCTGAGAAAGGCCCGACCCAGCTGAGTCATGACGACCGAATGAGGATACACTAGCATTACGATGGGAGTCACCCAGCCCGGAAAGGAAATGTTCGGAACAAAAAGGGTGGGGGAAAGCTGTGACGGGAGTCGAAGAAGAGAATATTGGGCAAATGGAGGGGCCCGGGGAATTGACCCCCAGAGACGGACCCTCTCGAGAATCTTCCGGTGTCTGCACAACTGCCCAGCCTTGAGGAGTATGCCGCTGCGTGTAGGAGTTATGACTGGAAGGCGGGGGCGGTCCCGACATCTTTGTCTCGGAAACAAAAGGGAGGACGAGCTCAAAGCGAAGGTGGGCTGCTCAGAAAAGCAACAGTAGCGGAAAAAATTCTGCCGTGCTAAGGAACACTGCTTGAAAAGCTGAGGCGGCAGCACTTCAGCGAAAGATCGTGTGCGGGCGTTACTTCTGCCGAAGGGAAGAAGCTCCGGAAGAAAGCTTGGCCGGTGCTCTATGTCTCACGAGTTGCGTATCGAGAAAATTCGCGAAGACACACTGACGGCCACTCTCTTGTACGAGTAGAACACACGGGGAGGAAGGGTCCTCACGCCAGACTCGGGCACAACACTTCCGGAGAGGAAGAGAGATACTCCCTGCAGTCTGACGACGCCAGCTGTGTACTGCAAACCGCCTAAACGTTCCTATCAAGACAACAGAAGTGGGGGATATAAAAAGCTGCGCCACGTAACATAGCTGCGGCGTACAGCCACGTCGTAGCCTCGAACGCCCCTCGGTCGCCTACTTGTGGCGAGTAAACCATACAACTCAGAAAAGCCCGACTAGGTGGGGACACGACAATCTGATTGAAGGCAGCCAGCCGCACAAGGGTGTCACGGAAGATGAGTCCTCCAGTCACGAAAGACAAGGACACCACGCACTAGTCCCCCCTTCATGCACGTGAAGGCCCCTTCGGCGCAGCAACGACGATGAACTGGTGCCGCCAGCAACTGTGAAGATGCCACATGTCGGGACGACGAATAGCGAATGGCTCACCGATGCGGGCTTGAGCCCAGCCGAAAGAGAACCACCGTGCCCACTCTTCACAAGAGTCTCAGTTGAACGCGCCGGAAAGGGCGATTGCTACTTTTACGGGCAGCGCCCTAAGAAGTGGTTACCTCAGGCGTGGTGGAACTTCCGAGCGTCGTGTTTGGTCAGCAGCACCAGCAGTGAACTAAATCAATAACACACTCGTTGGAAAAGCAGAAGATAAACTCCCCTGCTTAGTATGTTCAGCGCCACCTGGGCACCCCGGGACGGCAACCCTAACGACGCTCCTTAGCGCTTTGTTTCAGTGAAATAGAAGAGCCCTATGAGGCAGCAAGTACTTACAGCAAACGTGTCGCTGGCTAACAGCTTCCGTCACATGCTTTTCTATCAAGGGAGGTGACCGCCGGCCCGCCTGCTACGCGCTGCGCACCGCTGCGAAACGTCGCGATATGTGAGGTACGTCAGTCGTGTTTTTCGGGGCGCCCGCAGTGCGATCCTATATCATCCGACTCCACTTCAACGAATACGAGACAGGCTACGCAGTCACCTCGTTCGAGCCCCATGTTGCAGCCCAGTGAGTCGGTTTCGCTTGTAACCGATTGTCACGGCATGCCAAAAAGCAGCAGGGCGCACTCGGATTCGCTGACGGCGGCAAGTTTTGCTCGTCCACCATGCAAATTGAAATCGGGTGTGATGTGGGAATACAGCTGCGTACAGAAGCATGCCTCGTGTAGCGGCATGAAATATAAAGCCTCCTAAGCCTATCACAATCTGTCTTAGCGTCCTTGCTGTGCCCGGGACAGCGAGCACTGCCGAACAACCCGAACTTTCATCGCCTTCTCCGCACGCCGCAAGTCCTCGACGCAGCCTGGATCCGAGAACGGTCCCCCAACGTCAACCGCGCGGCAACGGCGCTGCTATCCCCCAGAAGTCCCTGTCGGGTAAATCTTAACAGCTAGCTAAAGCGGACACAACGCAGCAGCACACTGTGGGGGCGGTGGTTACCTTCGCTGCCAGGTTCGAGTGGGCAAGTGAGGGCGCCGCGAGTCTGCGGGGCCGAGCAAGCGAAAAGGGAGCTGCAGCAAACAATAGTGGGCAGCACGGCCCCCAACGTGGCTGTGACAGTAAGTGCCTCCCTACTTGCAGTGCCACCGCAATGTTGTATCCTGTTTAGTGTCCCCGTTCCACGTTCAAAAAGGCGTACATGCTAGTGCACTGCCAGCAACAGTGTGCTATTCTGCACGTGGCGCTCCGGCGCGGTGTACGCCGAGCCGCCAACTGCACGTACACTGTTGAAGAGGTGAGGTTCAAGCTACAAGAGCACCGGAGCGCTCTCCCCTTGGACAGCCTAGGAATAAACGTGAGTCCTAACGAGTCAGCGACTCACTATTGTAAACAGGATCCGCCGTTCCAGTCGAAGTATGCTGGTGAAGGAGATGTCTGACAGCAAGGGTAGTCTGGATGTCATGAGCATCACAAGGTATAAGGGGCTCATTTTAGAGGTTGTCGACGAGATCCGGAGGCTACGGGTCGTGGAGAAAACCCGAAAGAGCGAATGTGCGCACTTGCTTTCTGAAATAAATACACTGAAGGCAGAGCTTAGAGCCAAGCAGCTCGAGATCGACAGTTGTGCCAGCGTTGCAGTCCCGGGCTCTTCAGCGCTCGCCGAAAAACAGGTTCGCGTGCTCAGTAAAGAAGTCGAAGAACTGAAGGTACGGCTTGCAGGATGCTCCTGGAAGAAATCTTAATAGGGAATCACACCTCGCTGCGTGTCAGTTGCTCAAGGAAAACCTCACGACTCTCCTTGTCGTCACACAGGACAACCTCAAGGAGTCCGAGATCAGCAATTACCATCTGAAGCAGGAACTCGAGGCGTGCCGGGGTCAGACTAAAGGACGTCAAGACAAGGGGCTCGAAAGCCCGTCCCAGCAACTACTGAATGAGTATGTCGGGCTGCACGAACAAGCAGTGAAGAAATTTGGCAATCTAAGACGGACTATTGTGGGTGCGTATTTAACGTTGTCTCTGCATCTTCGGCGGACCAGGAAGTGTTGTCTCCGACAGAAATGCAGAAGGAGAGACTTGAAGTCAAGAGGAAGCAGGCAGAGATGGAAAAAGAGCTAGACCTGCTACGCATTGCCGAGGCGGACACCAGAGGCCATGCATCAGAGCTCGCGGTCCACACAGCACAACTCAAGACCGAGCTGGAGACGGTACGAGGCCCCAGAAGGATTCACCCCTCCCGTACACAGCTGCTCCACTCAGGCACTTGGCCTACTATCGAAGGCTCGGCAAGATGTTGTTATTCTTAAGGAGAAGGAGGCTCACTTAGAAAAGCAGCTCTCACACGCATCGCGAAGAATCCTGGACCTAACTGTAGGGGTTTTCCCGGTGACCGTGCTTGAGGATACATTAGGCAAATCCATACTCAGGAATCTCGAGACAGTGTAGTGGCTTGTCTGCAAGCGGTGGAGCAGGAGAAGTAAGCTGCAGCGTATCTGTGGACGGCGGTTGGGATGACATAGGCGTCTCAGGAAAGCGCTTGTGGCATATTTGGTGAGTTTTTGTTCAGACTACTGGCAACAGGAGGGTGAATCAACGTCTGCCAGGACTCGAAAGAGCGTTTTGAGGGGGAAGCCAATGTAGGCCCATCTGAAGCTCCAGTATACCGGGACAAAGTGCCACGTCACAAGCAGACATTGGAGAAGACCACCGGCTCTGACCAGCCAGCGAGCAAGGACCGATCCCAGTCGGACTCCCCAGGGATAGATTCTTGCAGAGCCGTCACTCCGGAATGTCTGCAGTGCCGATCTTTCGGTTCCTCACTGAGGGAACCCCAGCTATGGAAAGCGTTGGGAGCTGGGGATAGGAAACGCCGGAAGACGGACACTGATTTAACAGTTCCTGGTCAACAGCTTGGAGTGCACGCATTTCGTGCAGGTCTGCATCGTTTTCAAATGAATACACAGGACGGTCTCAAGAGCCATCAAGCGGAGACGGAGTCAAGCGAAAACACCATTGAAGAAAACACCGAAGCGTCGGACGCTGCACTGGCGAGACCACCTGCCGTCGCCCAAAAGACTCCGCGCCTACAGAACACACGAGCGGTGGAAGGCGTAAAGGACTGCCGCTCCCCGGAGAAGACTCAACGCGGCCCGTCTCCAGACCACGAAGTGAGCGACGCCGTGACTGAACGACCGAAGCAACAGAGTGCTAAAGACTTCACGACTCTCGGGGTTCCTTCACGGGCTCTTCCCGTATATGACTCTTTCGCTAGGGTGGGCACGGACTGCACGGACGTAGCAGACTCCGTTACAACGGCCGTGCTACCTGCTGACGAGACCGCAGCTTCAGCCTTCAGTTCGTCATTGACCCCGGCGGGTCTAGCTGCGCTGCCAGAGTGTGTAGTCGCACCCAGAATCGGGGAGCAAAACACGCCCCTCGTGACAGGTCTTGCCGCGAAAGCTGAGGTGCCTCCGGCTGAGAAATTTCCGGAATCCCTTGTCGCAGACAAAAACACAGAGATGACGCACCAGACCGGACTAGGCCCTTTGTCTAGTTGTTCGAGGGATGATACAGACAGCGAGGCCACTGCTTCGGGCATTCGGCTGGAACTGCAGCAAGACGGTACCAGATCTTTCTCTACGAAGTCCGATGCAGATGGCGGTGTCAGCGCGGAGCCCGACGACACGGGAAGGAACCTCAACCACGCGTTGCCACTGGCTCTTCGACCCCGCGGTACTGCTGTTCTACCGGGAATCAGTCCGGAAAGAAAGCGTAACAAAAATCTCCAATCTGGAACCGAGTGCTCGGATGACAGCAAGGGTTGGCTGGAGAACGAACATGGCGGGAACTCACCTCGAACTACGCCCGAACTGAGCACCAAAGCCTCAGCTGGTGTTTGCAACCTGCCACCGGCATTTCACTGGACTGTAACAGTAAGCCCCCCTCCAAATAAGACTCACTGTCAAGAGTGACGTCGGGTTTTCTGCGTTCTCAGGATTGCCCCGAGACAGCTGACCACGTGCCGTCAGACCCCCCCTCTGACGCCCTCAGTGCTGGAAGCTTATCATCTCCTAAAGGAAACAACGCTGTTTGCGAAAGAGTCGAGCCATCGAGTACCCAGTGCAGTGTTGTTCTTGACTGCGATGCTCTTCTGAAGGCTGTCTGGTTATAAGCAATCAAATGCTTGAGGGCTTATACCTTCTCGAAGCAGAAACACTTTTCGGCACATGTACCAGAATTTCGAACAGTCAACGCACGACCGCCGGACATTCGGTCCTAAGGAATTCCGTGTGACGGACACGTCTTCATCAGTTGCGAGTCTGTACTCAGCGACCACGACACAAGAAGCTGAACCAGCTACTGGCCCGTCATGGACGCAGTGCCGGGCGGGCAGTCAGATTGCCATGCGTCACGAGAGCGAGTGAAAGAATTCGCCAACTTCCAGCAAAAATGAGCTCCGGAGTCCGTGCCGACCCCTACGCTGTGTGATTGGCGTGCTGTCAGGCCCAGCAATTCTCCACGACGCAGCACTGAGCAGGAATCAGGACCGTTCGGAAGAACCAAAAGAAGGAAACGGTGACTGCGAGTAGCCGTCGAAGGCTATTGTTGGAGTAGCCCTCAGTTCACAGCGGCAATGAGAGCGGCGCCCTTTCCGGAGCCATCATCAGTCACAGCAAAATGGATATTCTTCGCGCGCTCTCCCAGAACCAGATCCGTGTAGTGGCGGACGCGTTCGCGGTACCACTCGTTCTTAACGTAGAGAGCTCCATCAATGCCAACCGTCACACCTTCGTCGAGTTTCTGTAAAAGCATCGGAGTTGGGCAGAGACATCCCATTCGAACCCCCCATGCAGACGGAAGGGACCCCCAAGCGCTCGGACCATCAGAAGCACACGTAATAGCAGACACTGAATTGCTCGGGCTCACTCTGTACTCACCCCTGTCCTGTCGCACAATGCTGCTGTCACAGCCGCAGCAAAGGCCGCGGAACGATCGAAGGCGAACTTGCAGATCTCCCACATGGCTTTTACGTCGCGCGCATCCATAGTGACTCCCCAGCACTCGTGTATAGCTTTGATGCTCTTTTCCTTCGACTTGCTGACGTCGTCAAGGATCAGCGAAGCAGTTTCACCATGTAGAGAATGTCTGACCCTGGGAAAAAGACGCCCTCAGCCAAATTCTCGTGTTTGTTCCTACGTACGAGATTCGCAACCCTCGCGTCACTTGTTCTCGGAGGTACTCAAAAACGACAAGTGTGGAAAGAAGTAGCGAACGTAGTTCCTGTTTTGCTGCTAGATAGCTGCCTGTCGAGATGTCGCCTGACAGGTCGTCGGCGCCTGAAAATGAGCATGGACTCACTGTGCCTTAGCAGGGGCTCTGTCTTTGAAGACCCGAACGGCCGCCACACGCACGATTTCTCCGATGTAGTAACCGGAAATGAATTTCTCAAAGGGCTGATGGCCTTTGTTGTGGGTTTTCGAGTCGACCTGAACAAAGACAAACACGCCACCCTGACAGCACAAGTGGTCTCGACGCGGAGCCGGAGACTTGGTATGGTTGTCCCCTTTGGCTCTTCCATTCTTAGAGCGGACAAGGTCAGGCCAGGTCTACGTGACGACGTCCTCCTCACCTTCAAAGACGCCGACGAAGAACGTATCGAAATTTATTGGCGCGAACCATATGGTCATCGAAAGAAAAGACACTCGCTAC
>NW_027156736.1:0-403 GCF_002600585.1 Cystoisospora suis | reverse complement strand
CGGTCCATGTCCGCTGTAGTCCACGAGTTGTCGCTGCTTGTCAGCGAGAATTGTAGGGGTGGTTCAGCAGTCCTGTCCGCGGCTGCATCCATGCGAATACGGTCCTCTCTGTTACGACCTTGCGTCCCACACAGGGCGATAGCAAAGGAAAAGAATGTTCCCGGGTCACGGCACCAGATGTAATAAAATTGAGTTCAAACTTGGATGACGAGAAGTCGCTCTCCGCACCGGGAGTTCTACCACGACTCCACTTCGTCGATCGCTCCTCTTCTTAGCTTCCCCTAGGAAGCATTATTCACCCAAATTTGTTTTATTACCTACGTAATGGCTGAGGTGGGTCCGAAGAAACACCCCCAATTACGGGAAGGCGGGGAATGGCCCTTCCCCGAAGGCCTCGAATGAA
>NW_027156735.1:0-2785 GCF_002600585.1 Cystoisospora suis | reverse complement strand
CGCCACGGAACTCTTCAGCTTTGATTGTCTCGAGGGTTGACCCAGGTGGGTACAGAGCACATGCATGCAAACAAAGCTGAAGAGTTCCGTGGCGATCTACTCGGGATACTGAAAGGCCGACGCTTGCCCGCACGTTCTTCGCGTTTCCCTCGTTCCCTTCAGGGGACGCCTTGAAAAAAGTGTGCAGCCAGAAAGCGAGAGACCTCTCGCCCGCTTGCTGAGAAGGGGGACTGCTTCAACTATAGTGCGAGGCAAGAGACACCTCAAATCGAAAAGAAGCTCCCCAGTTTCCATCTCGGCCTTATGTTACATCTACTGCCGCAAAGGGGGGCGAACGAATGGTTGCCTTCCCGACTGAAGACAACTGCGTGGTAGTCTGGTATACCAGAAGCCTCAGGTCGTTCTCCCGTAGTCGGTCGGAGGCGTCAGGCCTTCAGGGAACTTTGCTTGGGAACCAGGGTTACGTAGCGTACCTCTACGTCTTCAATCGAGGGTAGTCCTACACCGCAAGGTATCGTGAGAACCTTGAAAAGCAAGGCTCGCACAAAACCACACAAGATTTGAACGGTAGTTATCCGTACCTGCTTCACGTCCTAACAAGTTCTCTCAGGGTCCCCCGAAATGTTGTTCAAGTCTATTCTCAGAACATGGTGGTCTCAGCAGAACGGCCAAACAGCGCTAGCCCGAACAAGAAGTATCCGATACCCGGTCTCCAGCAAACGGCGTTAGAAGTGAGTAGCGTCGAAGGGGGCTCCGTAGCCAGTGCTGGTCTTCAGAACTGTGGCTTACTGCGACGAAGAGCGGAAACAGGAGTAGCACGCTGAGTGCCTTTCTTTGCTCTTTAGAGACCATGCTCTACTACAAGCTGCCGTACAGGTGTCGCCAGTGGTTTGCCGAGACTGCTGGTTTACGGCCCGACCTTTCCGCCATCACTTCGACGGGGTTCCTTACCAATGAGTCTTGAAAGGGCCGAAGTGCCGCATTTCGGTTAACGTAGCCGAAATTTAGCCCGAGTTAGCGATGGCGACTGCCTTACTCTCCAGGCCTGGCATGCAGATACGGGACTACGACACAACTGGTTAACAGGCGGTGTGCACCTGCTTACGCTGATGTCCCAACTGGATGCCCAACACCTTCGCTGTCATGTCGCAGCTCGTACCATGGATATGCACCTCAAAGAATCAACTGAGCAGCAGTCGCCTTTTATTCGTGGAAAGGAAAACGCACCGAAGTGGCCCTCGTTGTTGGCGACGTACCGTTGTCTGCACACTGTGGCAGCAGAGACTGCTAGGATGTAACAGGAGAGAAGGAATGCGCCGTGGGTTGCGCGGGCCTCTTCGCAGTCCATCCACGTACTTGCAAGGCATACACGGTCATACCTTCCAGCGAAGGGCGCCGTCTAGGTAGCACTCCTCGTCGAAGACTCTCGGCTTCGGTGCACGGCCTTCGGCGCCGACAACGCCACAGTCAGTCCGGCTGTTAGCCGGTGAGACAATGTTGGTTTCGACACCTTTGAACATCAACGGGAGCCTAGCCCACCGAAGAAAGAAGGCCTAGTCTACAGAAGGCAACTCCCTGGTCTTGGAATTGCTAGTGGTTTGGACATCTGCATGCAATAGAGTTACTTTGCGCCACGTGTACCTTTGGTTTATCGAGTGAGCTACGCTCCGTATTTTTGGGTCCTCTCCCGAGCGAGTGTGAAGTGCTTTTCTATGTGGGTGGTGCCGGCGCCTAACTGCAGTACCCATGAATCCCTTCGCTCAAGGCTCGAGCGACCTCCATCTGCGCACAGTTTCCGCGGGCCGCACTTACAACGTACGAGAGGACAGGGCACCCAATCAGAGCTTCTGAGGCAACACCACAGGGTCGGTTGAATCTAAAGTGTGGCGGGTGTAGACCTTGGCGAACACGAAAAAGAAAACATTGTGGAGCGGGATTTTGGACGGGGCAAGGACCACGTGATGTGGCACATCTTCAGTCCACTCCCAACCTATGAACAAGTTATTTGTTGCCCTTGTACATTTGAGAGACTCTCCATTGTAACTACAAGAGAAAAAAAAAAGTCATCTGCAACACTACCATCCCAGGAATTGAGACGTCACTGCGGTGCTCAAATCATCCCAGCAACCACAACATATGTACTCAAATCATGCACCCCAGTTGAGTCATACACAGAACACAAAAGGGTAGCGCTATGCCCTGGAGTGTGTTCTATTTAGACTTCCCAGCAATTCTTCCCGCACTGTCGTTTCTGGTCGTGTTCTCTGCGTTATTATGATCTTCGTGTCTCTTTGTCTCTCTTCTGATCTTTCATTCCTCCCCCTTTCTCATTTTGTTTCGTTCTTTCCTAGCATCCACTGTCTGATGAAGTCAAACACTTGGCTGCCTCCCGGCTCGTTTGCCAAGTTATGACGGACATCGACGCCCTCGACAAGCTCCACGAAACCTTCTCTTACTCCTGTCGTTTTCTCCTCTTCCTCCGCTTGCTGTCCTACCTCTATCTGCTTCTTGTGGTTCTCCTGTCTGTGTACATCAGTTGACGATTTCCGGTATGCGTTTCTTGCTTGGAATACCCTTTCAAGAAATTGATGGTAAGCTCTCTCTTCTCCGCTTTCGCTTGAGGTTGCTGACCCTCCTTTCGGGTCTACAGCTGAGGTATTCAACAGAATAATGGACTTTTCGAGCTTCTCTGTGTCATGTCCGCTGGCTAAATTCAACTGGTGCGCTTCACTCGCCTTGTTCGCTCTTCCTTTGATGCTGGAGTCTCGAGTTTCATTTCTCTGAT
>NW_027156734.1:0-4693 GCF_002600585.1 Cystoisospora suis | reverse complement strand
ATATATATATATATATATAGCGGGCGATGGCCAAACACATACGGGATGAACAGGTGGCATGTGCCTGACCGCCGCCCGCTCAAAACAGACGCTTGCTCCGTGCGCTTACATACGACTACAGGCCAAAAGCAAGCTAAAGAAATCAGCTGCATGCAATGTGAAAGTACGCGCGGAACCCCACACACAAAACGTGGCCGCACGGACAAAGTCACAGGAACAGAGGGTGATTCATCGCATCATCCCGTCTAAAGACAACTTCTCACGCCAAACACTCTCGAACAGTCTTTCATCTCTCTACTCGAGGCGTGGAGACAGAAGGCGCGTGAGCACATACTTGAAGGGCCAGAAGGGGGAGTAATCGTTTGGCAGGTATCCTTAGGTATTCTGTAGATTGACACCACACAGACACAAAGCAGCGAGCTACGCGAGAGGAATGGTGAACGATAAAATACAACTCCCCTTGATACAGCACGAATGCTGTCTTGCCAATAGAAAACATCTTCAAGACCTTTCTCTCTAAGAAAAGGAAAGGATAGGCTATGTTCACTCTGAAAAAAGAGATGAGGTCTAATCACAAGGTTAAGCTAAGAAGATGTCGGCTTTGAGGTTTCCTAAGGTTGAAGAAGAAGAAAAAGAAGGAACAAGAAACGTCTCTTTTCACCTCCGTTACTACTACTAGAGTGCCGCTGTCTCTAAAGAAGTGGCACGTACTTTCTACTCTGGATCGCCCGTGCTAGGTCTAACTGAGGACACGACTAAGATGACAAGGCATCACAGGAGACATGTGAGATTTCTTATGTTGCTTTTATACAGAGTGCTGTCCAATGAGTCAACTGAAAGGAGACTTTGAGAGCAAAAAGATGGAAAAATCTCTCCAATCTGAATAACATCATTCCCGTGAGAAGTCCATGGCTAGCCCTACCATTTCATTCGGATCTGCAACTGTCTCGACAAGAGGAGATTCTTCATGATTTGAAAAAAAGTTTAAGACGAAGCCTTATGCCCACCACCATCACGTAGAGGAGTATATACACACCACGGAGAGAAAGATAGAGACGCATTTCTGCCTACTCAGGACTGTTTCTCTAACTCTCTCTTTGTGCAGTTGATAAGTACATATCAGGCCACTCGGCAGTGTCTTAGAAGGTCCTTCTCCGTTTAAGCACCGCGAATCGAACAGTAAAACGACTAGTGTGAAGCTTCTTCAAAGAGTATACGTGAGAAAGATCAACTATCCTACCTCGATGAAAAGCGTACCGGCGAGCCAAGTCTGCTACTTCGGTTCTCCAGTCTCATCCCCTTCCACGAAAGTCACCTTCTATCGCATTGACTTTGCGAGAGAAGTTCACACGCGTAAAGTGAAGGACGACTTACATGCCTGGATCGCTGAGCGCGACAGTACACAGTACTCCCACAGTAGCCGTCAGGATAACGCCTACGGCCCAAGCAACTCCAAGCTGAAGAGTCTCAGGCAGTCGGGGCAACCTGCAGCAATATGTACATATAGAGAGGAAACAACGCTTTACTGTAACGGGCTGTCGACTTCACCCTGATGAGAATCAAGGGGAGGTAGTAGAACTAGTCCTTTCTCCCCTTTCCGTTTCACTAGCAGAAATAGAGAATTTCTCATGTAGACTCTGCGAAAGCTTCTTGTACTCTTTTGCTGTGCCTCAGCCATCTCTGATACAGACAGTAAATGGAAGAGACAACAGAGGGAGGAATCTGTGCCCCTGGTCTCTTTGAGAGTCCTCTGTAGACCCCCACTACAACTAAGTCGCCGTCTTGAATGTCTATTAGATTTTAACAGAAGAGAAGTCTTGCACATTGTCAGAGGAACTTCGATAGACATTCTTTTTCAGTCGCCAGAAAAGGGCAGGAAGTATTACGTGGGAGAGAGGTGAATCAACAACTAGTCAGCTGGATCAAGCTAATGGAGTCTGCACAAGCAGACACCACAGAGGAAAGCGTCAGCACAGCAGAGATAAAAGCTCATAAGATCGAATGGAGTGGACGCGGGGAGCGTTCGTCATAGAGCAGTTACACACGGAAAACAAAGGTAGTATGCACGAGGTGACGAAAGTAACGCATGTCCCGCTTTGAAAATCACGTGTACGTACACCGGAATACTCAGATGCAGAAAGCCCGTCACAAAGGCTTGGGGTGAACGAACGAACTCGAAAGACGCTGGACAATGGACCCTGTGCGCTAGGCAGAAAGCACAAGAGTATACAAGAAATTGGGAAAATCTCATGAGGGAGGCTAGCTCTCGTTTGTGACGAGGGTGTACAGAAATTTCAAAGCTAGAACCTACGCGATCTGGTAGAAGACAAAAGCTGGGAGGAGAAGGAGAATAAGACTGCATACAAGAAATCCTGGTTCCGGTCCAAAGTAAAACCGGCCTCTACAGCAGAAGCGGCCCCGGTCTATCTCCTCTGACGTCGGAAGAAACAGGAGAACAAAGTGAAAGAGGAAAAAGGAAACGGGCCTAATTAAAACGAGGAAGAAGAATCGGTGCCCAAGATCGGTTTCCGAGCTGAACGCTTCAAAAAGCTTACGGGGTAAAGTGCTGAAAGCAATACGAATGCCTGGAACATTACGTTTCCGCATCTGACTTGCTGAACTGGCCCTTCGGGCGCACTCGTCTGCGCTTATCCTATACCCCAAGTCTCCTTCGGTGAGTATGCACACAAAAGTCACTCCAGGCATGGACAAACCCTAGACAGGGTGCCTCTACCCAAAGAAAACTGTCCACGCTGCGTCTTCCTTCATCCCAGGAAAACAACGCCGTGAAGAGAAAACCGTGCATTCGTCAGAGGCACTGCCCGCACTGCGGTGTGACTTGAATAAGGCAAACTGAGTTCGGCTCACTCCCGTCTCACCACCGCCCTCTGAGCCGCGAAGAGAGTGAAAGGAACACAAGCCGGAGGGCCCTCTCTGGGATGCCTGGTGTCTAGGGACTGTCGGAAACTAGAAAGTCTCACCACGAGGAATCGGTATACCTGGAATTTGCAACGCATATGTCGGACGAGTCCCTCCCGCCTCCAGATCCGTCCTGTCGTCGCTTCCGACATGCATATCCTCGACTGTCTCCTCCGATGTCCGTGCTGTGATGCTGCTAGGGGTTCCATTTGCTGGTTCCTTCTGTGCCATTAGCTCGGTCATATTCAGAAAGAACGGCTTAGCCGGACATGCCTTCTGAGAAAAACACTCAGTCCGCCACGCTTGCTCAGGCGGGAGGCATGATATAGATGAGTGTTAACTCATCCCCAAGGGAGATCCGATTCCCCGGAAGGCGAACGGACAAGTCGTAAAACAGAGCTGGAAGTCAAAGCAAACCTTCAGACCGACACACCGCCCTCAAGTTCTCTAAGCGTATCCAGAGTGCGTCACGCACACTAGAGACTCGATACGCACACAAGAAGACTCGACCCAACCCCGCTGCCCAGCCGTGAATGCACGCGCATGAAAGAACTGACAGCGAGTCCAAGGAGAAAACGTCGCAAACAGCTGTGCCCACCCCCAGAGAACCTTCAATTACTCGGGCCCCATCTGAGCACAGGGAGGACGGTGGCAAACCGATCAAGGCGTGCTGTGCGAAGGGAAGAACGCTCTGCTGAAACATCGAAGTCAACGCGTGGAGCATACACGCTTGAGAGGTAGGCTCCGAAGGAAAACCGAGACCCTAGAGGCAGTCTGGACAGACGCGCTCTTGACTGAGATTCTCTCCTAAGGCAATTTCCGCGGGTTGAAAGTGGATTTTAGCAACGGCTTGGGCTCGGCAGTGTGCTGGATCACACCGGAGAGAACGCACAGGCGGCCAGCCTTTCGCGATTCTGCGATCCGCCAGCGCATGCGGTTTTCTCCCATCTCGGACCTGAGTTGGCGGGCCCGATCCATCAACCAGCTTTCGGCCACTCAGAGTAGATGACAGCTCAGGTGCTCGCTTTCCCAAGAAGGTGTGCGAGATCCATCCAGGACAGCAGAGTTATCCACAGACGCAATATGCTTCTCCCGCTCCATTCCACAGTAGGCAGAGCTCGCTGAGAATGCCCAGGTACCTCTGAATGTTCTCGTTCTCCCGGATGCATCGGTCGCGGGGGAGTGACTACCTCGGCAAGCTCCTATCTGGTTCTCGGCGTTGATGTTCACCTGTTAATGCACACGAGCAGCTCCCCTGTACCTGGTTTACATATTGGTATTCCATGAAGCGAGTACTTTAGATGCCTGTGCTACCGCAACCGTGGACACCTTACCAAAATTCTCCGGTGCCACAAAGTGCGGCAACGGCTTCAGAGCTTCCGTTGGTTTCCACGGGTGAACACCTTTCATGGACAGACACAAGCGCACACTGAACCTGTGTTTTAGCGGCGGTTGCTCCACGCTCGCTCACAACAATCACTGGCTTCCGCCGACAGTGGCGGCAACACTTCCCGATGATGTCGCTCGCGCGTCACTGCACTACGCTACAAATCTTAGCACCATATTACCGTGGCAGGCACCATCTCTGTTCCTGTTCCCCTTCTTCCTGCCAGCTGGGGGCCGTCCGTTGTCTCTCCGCCGTGGTCAAGAACCCGATACGGGCCAGCCGGAGGATCGCACACACTCGCTGCGTGGTCCGGAGGCCCAGTGCCTTCCCGCAATCGTGAAAACCGCTACAGCCCCGGGCGCCCCAGCACTCTGCACCTCGGACAGC
>NW_027156733.1:0-64311 GCF_002600585.1 Cystoisospora suis | reverse complement strand
TGTCTCGCCAGCTTTGGGCTCCACTCCATCGCCGGGCAAGCCACTCTTTCCTTCTGAGACCGCAGAACAAGCTTCTCCATTTCTAGTCTCCGTGCTCCGACAACCTTCAAACGTGGCACCTTCAGACACTGTGGCACTCGCTCTGTGTGTCTGTCTTGTAGCTGGGACACCCCAACAAGCACGTGTGCGGGAGGAGCCTTCGACATGGAGAGGCTCGCCTGGCATGACGAATGAAGAAGCCCTCTCCGCCGCCACCTGACAAGACAGTTGCGGTTCATTCGCATAGGAAAGGACATCGAGATCTAGTGACCGTGAAAAACCCAGTACTCGGCCGGGCCGGTCGATGCAAAGAACGGTTCCGGGCGAACTCGTTTTAGACTGAGCGCTCAGAGCTGCATGCTCTGGGAACTTTGTCCCGTGTGCAGCAGAGCTCGGACGTTGGTCCACGGGGAGGAATGTGCTGCACGCAAATGTTCCCGAAGTGGGACCAGATTGGCGCCTACCCATCGCCTGTACTGTTTCGTAACCTTCACCAGAGTCTTCTCGCTGTGCTGGAATGACCCGATCTTGCCCCTCTAGGGAACCCTGACCGGTATCCAGCTGAGGATTTATTTCAGCGCATTTCGAGTTTTCCGACAAAGCCAACGATGACTCCTGCGCAGCCTCCTTCTTCCCCAAGAGAGGCTGCTGCGCGACTTTCCCTCCGTGATGTGTGGACACTTGTGCGTTCTTCGAAGGATCTGAGATACTCGGGAATTCCGTTGACCCGGCGCCGGTATCTCTTGTGTGAAAATCTGCAAGCTCTGTTCGTGGTGGATTCAGCGAACCGACAGCGGCTTCAGGAACACAGGCGGGCTCCGCCGCTCCACTGCCCGCCTCGTTGACCGAATGCGTAAAGCCACGATCTGCCAACTCACACACTGGCGCGCGGGGCGCCGAACGTCGGCTCTCCCACAGGGCAGCCTCCTCTGGCCCGCCACGAGCCGCGCCAGAGCATGCTATTTCTCCGCCTGTTGACACTGCAGAAGCCCGTCTAGGCGCCTTCGCCAGTCCATTACCCGACTCTAAGCTTCTGCGTCTGCTCTCTGTCTCGTCCGTCACATCATGCGAAGCGATGGAACCAGACGAGGAAGCAGCCAAGGCCGTAAAACGCGAAGACCGTTCACAAGGCTCCCCCTTTGCAGCTGGGGAGACCGCTGAAAAAGTAGCCGCTACAGAGACAGTCTCGTTCACGCCACGATGCAGGCCATCCCCATAATTGGGAACTGATACCGGTGGTAGGCTTTGTTGCCCCTGCAGACGACCTAGTGTGTCCTGCAGCGACAAGACATCCATCTGCGGACGCCCTGACACTAAGTCACCTGGTGGAGATTCAAGCGGCACTGTCGCGAGGGCTGGCGACGAACTATCTGAACGGGTGGCAGGCTGCACGGTCGCCTTTCTCCCACAAGTGATGTCAATGGCTGTCCCGGGTACGTTGTTAGCACTGTCGGCTTCAGCTGCTTGATTCTGCCTCTCTTTCCGCCTGGGAGCCCCTTTAGCTTGAGGAGGGAGGACCGCTGACTGAGCACTCGCCACCGTGTGGCTAGGAGGCTTTGGAGACGGGACTTGTTCCAGCAAAACTGGATCTCGTGTCAGGTCTGCTCCGGCCGCGCTGTCACAGCGTGGCACAGTCCCCCCTGCCTCGGCAGGAGGTTGTCTCTGCCGTGAAGTGGACGGTGACCGAGTCACCGCCTGGTCAGTCATGTTTCTCCCCACGGTTGAGATAGAAGGTTCCGTCTCCATAATCTCCGGTCAGCTCTAAAGGACATATGCCGCCTTACAACGAGGTCCTCAATCCGCCCTGGGCTCCGCCGAGAACATATGGCTCGACAAGAGAAAAGCAGCGAGTAGGGGGGAGTCGGGTAGCTCCACCGCCTTGACTGGAAAAAAACGATTGAAAACAGACTTGCGACAAAGAGGAGGGCTCCACGTAGGAGCAGCGAAGACAGGGAGTCGGAAGTCGGAAAACAGTCTGGAACAGCATTTGCGTAGCCCCCCCCTCCCTTCAGGAAGTGAGAATTCCTTCGACACGACTGCCAGGCGGCGACAAACACAGACAAGGAAAAGTGCAGACCTGCACAAACACTTCTTGTGTCTCAGGTACCATGCAGGACACTCGGCAGGCACTGCGAAACTGAGGACAGCGAGCTGATCCACCCCAGTTTGGTTTGCCGAGTGCCGAAGGTAAAACGCTTCTCTGTGCGGCCCGCAGGGGGTAACACCGCCACCCACGTTTAGGTTAGTTCTTTGAAAAACAGCGCTACAACACGGTATGCCGCCTCAGAGGGGCCCCTGTTCCAGTGTGTCTGTGTTGGAGGGACAAAAAACCGCTGTTGTCCGGTGAGCCTTAACCCACCATGGGAACGTTCTTGTGTGCCCATATTACTGACTGACATGAGGCGACCCCGGGATAGGTGAGCCGGTGCGTTCTGCGCTCGAGACGGAGCCCAGAGACACAGATTTACTCTACGGGGAACCCTATGCGAAGGGATCGGGTTCAGATCACCAAAAGGCTGGCAGTTACATCGCGCGAGAGTTCGGACCGAATCGTGCCCAGGCCAACGCCGACCAGACCGTAGCTATGACGAGAATCTGACAGCTCCTCTCTCTGAGGCACTACTCACGAAGGCCAACGCAAGTCAGTTGAGGCGTCCCCGAGACAGTTGCCTTTAGTTACAGTGGAAGCGCGTACGGGGCTGGAGACGCTCAGCACACAGGGCACATGCACGGTCCTGGTACCCTCGCCGCCCAATGTAGAAGGGAAAAGTCATCCCAGCAATTTCTCGATTGGTAAAAGGCCACCTTGCCCTAATGGCCCGGGCTGGCGTCGCAGCAGGCCAGCCTCATTCCTGAGAGACGTAGGATCGGAAACCTGTCCTACCGCGGAGCGCGAGCCTTTACCGCGAGAAGTCGCAGACAAGCGTCGACTGAGCAATTAGTGCCGTAGAAACCCGGCCAGCCAGGTTCAAAACGACATGGAGAAACATTCGACGATGAGCCCAGCTGGAGTTACAGTGTCGGGGACACGCTGCAAGAGAGAGCGCAGTGCAGGGGACAAAAAAGCATCGAGACAAGGCAGTCAGGTCAAAAGCTGCCGCAGCACGGAAAGGCCACAAAGGCTTGCGAGGAAACTCAGCGCAATGATGCCGCAGACAGAGAAAGCGAGGTGGACACGGAGCCGGCGGTTACAATCCCTGTGTATGTTTCATCCCCGGTTGCACCTCCTGCGACATCCTGATACAACATCGACTGGAAAGAAATACAACCGACAGTTCTCCGTCCGTAAAACCGAGACGATACTCCTCGTGCAATTAGTCATGCGTGCGGCTCTTTCCTCCCCGGACCCCAGCCGTGTCGCGGCGGAAGCCCAGCAGCAGTTGCCGGTAACCACAGTAACCCGAGAGCTCGGGTTTCCTGCCTCGTTTGGTCGGCGAAAAGAAGCACGACTATAAGTAGGATTGTAGTTTACGACTGAAACCACAGCGGGCTTCCAGTTTTGCCCCGCAGATACAGAGGAAGGAACACGGGGCTTGCAACCAGGTAAGACAACGGTCCGACTTGGCAGGCCGCGTCGAGTCTCTTAGCTCGACAGGGAAGCACCAGCGGTGCTGCAACTTTACGGTAATCTGCGCTGGCGCAACAAGACAGGTGACAGAGACAGGCGAGAGAAGGCAAAATACTGTTGGTTGATGTACACAAACTAGTTGCGAGTGTCCTTTCCCTCGGGTACACAATCACAGCCTGGCGCATCCAGGGGATAGTCCAAGGCCCACGCTTCCTGAAAGGGACGGCATACAGGTCGCGCTCCCGGTAGCACACGAGACCACTTCAACGGCCTACGAGAGAACCCCTTGTCTCGGCTCTTGTACTCCAGAAATCCCATCATAGTGGACTTGTATGTCCCCAGCTTCGTCACCGGGCAGGTGATGGGGCGTCCGGGGAGCGGGGAAGCCAGCTGGCGTGTCGGTTATCATTCTACTTTACTGACAGGCCGGGGACTGGTTCGGCCTCAGCAGAATGCAGCGCTTGGCAGGCCAGCACAGGCGCCAGCATGAAAAGCAGCTAGGAAAGACAACTATCATACCGCGTCTCGTGACTTTCCCGGAGGTGCATGAAATCATGTGGAACACCGGCACGTCAGTGGAACAGAGCCGATGCCCGGCTTCTGACCGATGGTGATCGCCGCTTCTTAAGCGGGCATTCCGGCATTCTGTATTATCCGGAAGCAGTAAGTCAAAAGTGTGCACAGGTGGAGACAGTGCCCCCTTGTCCGGCCTACAGAGAAGAAGAAGAAAGAAATGTCGACTTGCCATCGATATTGGCCGCAGTACTGGCTTTTGTGCTGATGGGATCTGAGGCTGCTCTGGAGCCATCTTCATTGGCGCCCGTTCCCCCAAGCGCCGGAGTGACCGCATGAAGTAAAACCAGCATTCAAAGCAGTACAGAAGCTATATCGATGCAAGCTTATTTCGACGTGAGAGGTCCCACCGACTGAATCCGAGCTCATCAGGGTGATGTCGGAACTCACCGCTGAAGCAGCAAAAGCCCTGAACGGACGTTGCCACCGTTCTTTCTGGTTTGAAGTAAATCTTCCTCTCTCAAGAAGCTAGCTCGCAGTGGCAGGCTGCGGTTCGCTGTAGTTAGAGGTCAACCGAGGTTCGTGTACCTGTTCGCCGAACACTGTCTACAACCTCCGGCCTTCTCAGATACGAGACGAGAACCAGCTACACGGAAAAGAAAACCTATATATGCTTGTCAGACCGTCCAGTGTGACGGCCAACGATGACCGAAGCCATCACGTGGAAGCCCGGGGTCCTCCACGGCTACTGCGGGCTCTTCCCGGGGCACGCAATATGAACCCCTACGCCGAAGGGTTCACACACAAGATGGAGGTGAGCGAATACTTCTGAGCATGAAACTTTTAGCAGCCACCGGCTCAGAGCAGCTCTCAAAGATCAGAGCCGCCGCGGCACGCCCATCCTCCGCGGTGTACACATGACAGACCTGGCTGTTGGTCGTGCTGCCGAAACGTTGCGTGGGCTCAGTGTACTATGGTACGGCACCCCCCACGGTCGCCTGGTGCTCATCACCTTGGCGCGAGTTTGGCTGGTGAAATTTCGGAGTGCGGGTGTGCCACCCTGTAGACCCAGTCCTGCACGTGAACTGATACTGACGTACGGTGGGGGTGTTGGCCAGTTGCGCGCCCGAGGGCGGTTTGCATACCGAAGGGCTCTGTTTTTGCCGGTGCTCATGTCGCGACATCGCGCTGCGCAAGCTCTTTCCCTGGTTGATGTGCTGTTTGGAAAGTTTGTCGCTTTCGCTGCGAAGGTTAGTCTGCCACATGCAATCGCATGCGCCATGATGTGAGTGGTTAAGAACCGTACTCCCCTTTTGCGGGCAAGCGGCGCAAACGTTTCAGTGATGAGGACAGCGGTGGTCATGCCTTTCAGTGCTTCAAAGAGCAGTCCGAGTCCCTCCCCAAGACCTGAGTGTTCCTTGCCGCTTGGCTTATGAAGGTTCTGGCGGTTTCCTTGTTTCGCCCACTGCGGCGATGAGGACGGCGCCCCTACCCGCAGCACACTGCGCGTGTCCCGCTGGTGCTACTAGCAACTGCCAGTGAACTGGAGAAATTGAACAGTGCCTGGCATCGGATCCTCACTTTAATACTTTGTCTCGTCGGCTTTTGGTTTCCAGGTTCGTTTGTTTTTATTGTCCTTGCGCAGCGTGGCCCGTGCATCTTTCGTTCTGGTACTTTCGGGGCCCTTCCATTAGACTCGCGTCGTGTCCCCGTGGTATCATTCCGGAGGGTTCTTAGAAGGTGTCTCCTTTCTGTTGTTTTTCGTGAGATGCTGGACCTCCATGAGCTGGCACCATTGGACTGATTCAACTTCGCCCTATCGTGTCAGTTTCTTAGAGCCTGTGTTGTGTGGATGTAGGTGTTCACCGGAAGATCGACTGACCGGTTACGATCCTTCTGACAGACCATCCCCCAGGGCCCCAGCCTTTACCGAGTAAACCTTTTTCTGCACTGGAGCTTGGCGATCTGGGTGGGACCGCCGTCGTGCTCAACAGCGCCTGCATTCGCGTTCTGGCAGTTTGGGCAATGTGGCCTGTTCTCACTGAGGATGTGCAGTTCGGAAACGCCTGTCCTCCACCTCCGTAATCAGTTCGTCTCGTCTAGTCCGTCCCGGCTGCGCCTCTGGTGCCGGATGGAGTGGCCACAAGATCGACTGCTCGTTGACTTTGTAATGGCAGCCTTGAGGACGCGCCTGATGTTGTGGTTTCTTCTTGCCCTTGTTACGTAATGTGGGCACGCGCCACTTTCGTCCTTCGTATCCCTTGTGTAAACTTTCAGCTTGTATACAGCTCGGACAAAGGCCAATCCCCGTTGCCGGACGGATCACTGTCGGATTCTCGCTGCCTTTGGAATGGGCTTCTCCTTCTTCGCCTCCTGAGAGGTCGCCTCTCTAATTAGCCTTCAGTCACATTCTTTTTTTGCTTTGGCTACCATACAAAAGCATGAAGGGTGAGTCGCGCGTGTCCGGCAGCGCCTTGTCGGGAGGCGACCCTCAGCCTATCCACTGCGAACGATCCGCTATTGAAGCCTGCAGGGGCCGACTGATATGCCTCCGAACTCCATATCCACGGCGGCGTCACTTCCCTTCGCGTTGGTTGTGACGACTTCTCTCCCGTGTGTCGGCGAGTAAAGCGTGTTGTTTGAGCCGTCACCTTGTTTCGCTTGCCGCCGTGCCGGGAGGTGGGATGTCTCTTTTTGCAGTGAATCAGTTCTTCTCAGTCGAAAATTGACTGGTAGCAGAAGTAAGCTTACCTGCTCCTGAGAAGAGTTCTTCGTATAGTTGCGTACGAAGTAGTTACGGTCCGTAGTTTGTCTCGAGTTGGCACGTATTGCGCTGGCCAGTCCCTTTCAGGAAACCCAAGACGGCAAAGCATTACTTTTTCTGAGCATCGCCAGTGTCGGTGAGGAGGTCTGCGAGGCAGAACGGACGTGAAGTCTGGTCTGCCTCATGAGGTGTCTCCTCACAAATGGGCCCTGTAAATCAACGCCCGGTTGGAGGCTCTCTTCGCCTGTTTTTCCGTTGAGAGTCGGCCTTAGAGAAAGTCCTTCGAATTGTTTTTGCCTTTTACATAGTCGTGGCTGACGGTGCCTCTTCTCGGTTTCGCGCAGCTTATGATGTGGGGCGTACACCGATTTATTTTTGACGCTTGTTCGGAGCCGTGGCGCTTGGGGTAGTTTGTATTAGCTCTGGGTGGCTCGTCATGTCGGTCAGAGCTCCATGGGCCTACTCGTCAGACCCCGCCGTCTCTCCGTCGTATTCGACGCATTGACCGCCCCGGGTCTGCACACAATCTTCTTTGTGTATGTTTTTGAAGTCCTCCACTTCTTTACCTCCTCCCGATTTGTTCTTGGGTCAGCTATCTTCTGCTCGTTTGTCTTTCTTCCTCATTCACACCGTTGTGTCATATTTCTCGAGTCGGGCACCGCTTTCTGGTGTGGTCTGTCTTTTCCCGTCCTCTGCCACAATGATGATGCTGCCCAATCTAGAAACGCCGAAGATGTTGGGCAGCGGCCGAGGCGGCGGGCCTCCAGGCATAGCGGAAACGTCTCTTCCGGTTCCTGGGACGACCTCTCTGTCTTGTCTTTCTTCTCTCACTTCGGCTTCATCAATTTCGCCCGCCGTTACAACGCTCGCAGCGCCAGTGTCATCAGCCTCGGGTCCGAAAGAGGCCTCCTCGGCAAACGCTCTCAATCACGGATCCGTGCAGCAATCTTCAACCGGTGTACATCCTCCCCATACTTCTACGTCGTGCCCCAGTCTTCTAGCCGTAGCAGGAGGCGGTGCCGGTCTTTCGTCTGCACATCTCTCAAGCACTGCGCCCTCGCTCGTGGCTTCGTTTCAGCCTCTTCAAGCCCCAATGCAGACATCGGAGAGGCAGTCGCATGGACAGGAGAGCGAGACGCAGAGCGGTCCGTCTCCGCTGCCGGGGGGGGCTACAAATCTTGGAGGGTCGTTAAGTACTGCACCGGGCCGCCGGCCACTGTCCTCCTCCACTCTGTCGATAGGTGGGCCAGCCCTTACCTCAGTTGCGGTTTTTACGGCCCAACAGATTCCTGCCTCTTTGGTGCTGTCGGCACGACAGCACTCTCGGCCGCTGTCAGGACCGTGCGGTGCAGACTCTTCTGGTGTGTCTGGGTCATGTGGAGTGCTGGCGAAGCTTGAGGAAGGCCCGAATAGCACACTCGGCCTTTCGTGCCTCGCCTCGGCGAGTTCACCGGGGACAGGGGGAGCAAATGCTGGGAGCAATGGGACCTCTGGTAAAGCATCAGCAGCCTTGGGACCTGCGGGTCTTGGCACATCATCGTGTCCGCTAAGCTCGACTGGCTGTAGCGCAGTGGGTTGTTCTTTGCAGCCTGTAGGAGGAGCGACATCACCGACCCCTCCCGTCTTCAGTTCACCGGGCGGAGACATGGAGAAGTCAAGAACCTCTTTCGTGTGGAAGTACTTCACGATTGTCAGGAGAGATGATGCAGAAGAGAATGCTGTGGTTTGTAACCTGTGTCGCGTTAAGTTCAAGACTTCCACCTCCACGTCGTCGCTTGCTTATCACCTGCTGCGCATGCACCAAATTAGTCCGCCGGCCGCAGCAGCAAAACAAGAAGGCGGCCAGACCACTGGTACGGGGTCAACTGCAACGGCTGCATCAGGATCCGCAAGCGGGGGAGCGGTGGGAGTGAAAGGCTCGGGGAAAACGGGCTGCACCGCCCGGGGGGCAGGGCGGGGCGGAGGACCCAGTAGTTCTGCGGGGACAGCGAGCCAGCAGGGTGGGGGTGAGGGGGGATTTGTTGCAAGTGAAGCAGAAAAGATGAAGAACGTAGCCGGGGCTAAGGCAGCTGAAACGAGTAGACACGTACTGAGTTACCTGGTGGAGGATCTCTTAAGTCCGAGCATTGTTGCGGGTACGGGGTTCCGAGAGCTGATGCGGTTCCTCGAGCCCGGCTACCGGCTGCCTGACGTATCTGCCTTCATTGCGATGATTCACGAAGAGTACGCGACGACCAAGCAGGCGCTGCAGAAAGAAATAGCCCTGGTGCAACAGGGGGGGCATTACTTGTCGCGCACTGATCCATCCTTCAGTGGGGCTGCAAGCAACGACAACAGAGGAAGTAAAGCGCAGAATACCAGCAGTGGAGTCTCCCTTCCTCTCCCCGTTGCCGATGTAATCCGAGCTTCCCCGGCGGACACACCAGGCAGTGTTGCACTATCAGTTGAGCTGTGGCGAAAACCGTCGAGCAGGACAGGAAGCTATCTCACTGTTTCGGCGCACTACCGTTCAGCGGCCGCAGGAGGAGCAGGAGGGAGGCCTGACCAGGACCTTCTCAAGCGCGTGTTGGCCACCCGGGAGGTCGAGTATGATGCCTCTACTGAGGCTTTAATGTGCACGTTGAAGGCCATCCAAAGTGACTGGGGTTTGTGCAAGACTCTACCGCACGTAGTCGGTCCATTTGGGACCACTCCAAATTTGAACACGGCAGTGCAGATGCTGGGCTGGAGGCCTGTAGATTGCTTTCCAACAGCTCTGAGTCTGTGTATTAGCCGAGATGGGCTCTATTCGGTACCAGAGATTGTTAGTGTCATTGTAAAAAGCCGGGCTCTTGTCGAGTGGTACGCCGCGCGTATGGAAACCGGTGGCGGGTGTGGGGTAAACAATTTCTCTGGATGCGTCATTGAAGGTGCTTCTGGTGACTGCCCAAATGGCACAGCAGGAAATGGGACGGGGATTGCATTTGGTGCGAGGGGGACAGCCCCGCTTCTCCGCGGCGGGACGGGGGGTGTGGCGTTGGCCGAGATACCGCCTGCTGAGCGGCTGGAAGTCGCGAAGCGTGCGGTGGAACAAATGATAATCTCGGAAGCGGACTATGACTGGCGCTACTGGAAGGCTTCCTCTGTGAAGCAATGTTCGCCTGGAGGCGAGCAGGACGATGCAGGGCCGGTTGGAGGTGTAGACGTGTGCCTCCGATGGAAAAGCATTCATCTGCTGCTTTTAGCGGTCATTGAGTTCCACGGACAGCTCCTAGGTCCTCTTGCGGAAGCAGGGGGGGCAGATCTCCTTCTTACTTTGGATGAGCAGCAGCTGTTGTTGGAACTTGTGATGTTTTTGAAGACTTTCCAGGATGCAGTTGACGTGCTGGCGGATTCTGATACAAGCACCATTTCACTTGTTCTGCCTGCCTTGCGTGCACTCCGACGCTCGTGCATGCGCCAAAGCGTCACCGGACCTATGCAGTCATTGCGATCTAACGTACTCTTCGCACTGGAGAGGCGATTTCCAGAGAGCGAAGTTCTTCTCGCAGCGACCCTTCTTGATTTCCGGTTTAAGCATGTGGTTGAAAAAGACCGGGAGTGGAAAGTCACCTTCTTGCGCAAAATTATTACTGCGAGTAAGGCAGTTCTTGCTTCTACCACGGACTTTTGCACCGTCAGCACGAGCGAACAGATATCACAGCAGCAGCAACAACCCGTCGGGCCGAGCGGTACATCTAGCACCTCTCCTTCGCTCGCATCTTCAACGGGTACCCGCACTGCCGGAGGCGGGCCACCGGGTGATTGCCAAAGCGGCAGCTCTAGCGGTGTGACTTCGATGAGCCTGAATGTCTCTTCTGCCTCAAATGCTTCTGGCAGTTTCGGTTCCCCCCCTGGTGCTGGGACAACTGCACAGGGGTTGACTTCGCCGGTGCCGACTCTCGGTGTAGTCTCCCTTCCAAGTGTACCTGGACCAGGCGGGAACGGAGTGAGCGGGACTGGAGGAAGGGGAGTCCGCGTGCCAGCAGTAGCACCCGCATTGGCGACAAGCCCGACCATCGGTGGAGCAAGGGGTCAAAGGCAGAGACAGCAGGCGGGAGGAAGCAACAGTGGTACGGAGAACGCAAGGGTAGACAGCCAGGTAGCAGCTCAGCAGACAAAACGACGGAAGTTGCTTGATTTCTACGCGGCTTTGTACGAAGGAGAAGAGGAACTTTACCACCACGAGGCAGGGCCAGCAGAAGGAGTGGGATCTCGAGGCGGAGGGCCCGCGGACGAGGAAGAAAATGAGGCACTAAGGGAAGAAGTGTGTCGGTATCTGGATGCTGACTGCTTGCGAAGTAGACAGATGGGGACACTGTCGATTCTGCAGTGGTGGAAAATTAATGGTGTTCAGTTTCCGAGGCTCGCGCGCCTTGCGCTAAGTCTCCTCGTAGTTCCTGCCAGCTCTCTCGGGGGAGAAGCCATCGAAGACAGGCGTGCCAATCTAGACAGCGGGCTAGTTGACGAGCTGCTTTTTCTGAATAGAAACCGGCGAAAAGAGTGAAGAAAAGCGACGGAGAACAACCATCTCCTTGTAGAAAAGCGCAGGAGAAGTTAGCGAAAGGCGTAACGGTCAAGCAAGCTTCCTGTCAGCAGGGCCTGCGGATAGCCGAGAAAACTGGGTTTGCCTGAGGAGCGTCAGAAACGGGAACATTCGGGTGTAGTACGAGGTACTTCCTGAAATCTACAGAACGCGCTGGGGCGCAGAAGGCCACTGCGGCAGTTAGGAGATGTTGAGTCTTTTGATGGCGACGGAAGAGATTTGATTTCTATGCCCACCTTCGGCTAGCGCTCGGCTCCTAGCGGACAAATGTAGCTGTGCGGGTAGCTGCACGGGTGTAGGATGGCCGAGCAGGCGATCATCAGTTTCAACGCTCAAGAAAAATAGCAGTGGCGCGTGAAAAGGGGGACACCCAGGGTGGCTTGTAATACTGGTTCTATGTGCCCGCTGGCAAGGGAAGGAGCGAACGAAACTAGGTTTGAGAGGGGATCGCCTGAATGACGTAAGGCGCGAAGCGCTGAGCCACTGCATCCCCGAGACGCCTAGGAGGTGCGAATCCAAAAGAGGCACAAGCGTTTCTGAAAATGAGGAGTAGTCATGGCGGATGAAATGGAAGGGCAGCCTCGTTGTGTGGTGAGGTCTGAACTGACCGGGGCGGAAGTACGTGTGTTGCCGTGTGGACACGACAGAGCAGCTAAGTGAGTAGTGAGAGATGTCAGTGGGAGGCGGTCCCCACGGTTCAAGGCGAAGACCGCCTTGGACGGGGGAGAAGCTCGCTGGCTCTTCGGTTGTCATTTATTCGGTGAAGCATGGAGAAACAGGGATAGGAGAGTGTCCCACACCCCTTGTGCTGTCTAGCAAGCACGATGATTTCGTCTGAGCTCGTTCTATGCCCTCTGTGTGACTCCGTTCCACCCGCTGCTCAAGCCATCCTCTTTTAGTTACAGTGCTTCAGGCAAGAGCAACACGTAAAAGCGAAAAAGCCGTGTTCCCTTGATTTTTCCAAGCGCATATTCTTTTTTCGGTGAGGCTGGTGGGATTCCTGGATTGATGATCGAACAGCGTGACGGTGATGGTGACAGCGAAATTTCAGGCAGAGTAGGGTAAGCGCCAGTCGAATGAGTCGCCTGTTTGTTCATGCAGCAGACGACTGCGCCGTTTGCACCGCCATGGCATGCTCACTGTAGGCAGCCTGTCCGCAGTTAGTGCGGACCCCCGGGGTTTCGGCGTGCAACGCAGTGGACAGTTCGGGGAAGTGGTCAGGTGATCTGGGGTCGGGGAAGGGGGGCCGCAGCAGGGTAGCCATCTTTCTCAACCTCCGGCATCAGTATCTAGACCCATTATTGTGAGTAGCCGTTCTTGCAAAATCTTGTCGCACACACCTTCAAATCTTGACACGTACGCCGAGGATGCTCAAGTGGCTGCCGCCCTTTAAGCAGCAGGCTCACACCCTTTTGATTCGCCGCATCTGTGTCCCGTAGGATCGGTGTTGGGTCACGTTTAGACACTACGTGATCAGCAGCCAGCACTTATCACACTCCCAACCAGGAGCCGCGGCAACTCCCTGTCACGAAAGCGCCTGACACGGTCGCTGAACCTGGAACGGAAGTGTGCTCCGTGATGAAGTGAGGATCTTTGCGGGGGTAGAAGAGCACCGGTGGCAAGCCGTACGTGACTGATACTGCCGACTTTTCCGGGACGTGCACTTGTCCATAGCGTTCCCAGGACGGGTGTTCGCCAAAACGGAAAAAATGCTGTGGGTCTTGCGAGAGGACTTTGGTGTTGCTGTTGGTGTTCGAAGCGAGAAACTAGCCACACTCTGACTCACTTTGGCACTCTCTTTGGACTGAACCGTTCCGGAACACTCAGTCAGCAGGGAGGTCCGGCGGCTCCTCAAAGTCTTCGTCATTTGCCGCCGGGGCCTCGGGAGGCTCCGGTTCAGCCGCCTCCTCGGCACCTTCAACAAGAGACTTCTCTAAATCTACAACATCCTCTCCTTTTTTGAGCTTCTCTACGATCTTCATGAGCACCTTTATCTTGTCTTTCATCGCTGCCAGCTGCTTTGTCTCCACTTGTTTGGATGCCTGCGCGGCGACAACCGAGGCATTGCGGGGGCCGCAAGAACGCCTGGAGGGAGTCTGCTAGCATTAGCACCTAACGCTGTGTTCGTGACATGTGTACATTCCAAGGTAGCCAGGCCCTACACAGGCTGTCAGCCGGGCTTCCCACCCCGACTCTGGTCTACGGATCATCACTCGGCAGTGGAATGAGCTCTTCTAAGCGATGCCAAATCCACCAGACCCAAGGTCTTGCGAAGACCGAAGTGATGACGTCGAGTTTCTGCATGCATGCTTACATCATTGGTAATGAGCTTCACTCGGGCCGCATACATAAGCGAGGTTACTGTCTCGTCCGTGTTGTAGTCCGCAGGTGAGATGTTGACAAACATGAGAGTTTTAGCGGTTCCACCTAGGGAATCACTCATAACTTGGGTCAGCTTGTGGTTGCGGTAAGGGATGAAAGACTCTCCTGCACAAACGCAAACTCACAGAATCCTGAATGAAGTTCTTAAGCCGGTGGCGCAGTGTCGTGATCCGCGGTGCGGGGGATAGGCAAGTGCATACAGGCGGGGAAATTCCTCGCGGCCACACCTGAAGAAAGAGCTGAAATAACGTCGCCCAGTGCAGACAAGCTTTTGTTGATTTCTCTTGCCTCTACAAGCCTCTCCTTCGTCACGCCTGGCGGGTACACAAGACATATACCAACACAAGAGACGTGCACACAACCTTCGAAGCCGCCACATAACGATGTGTAGTTCAGAGACTGCAATAAGCACAGTGGCAACGCACCGGCCTGTCGGGACCCTACTTTTGCAGAAGCATCGATAATAGCCATGCTCCAGCCACCTGCAGGTCTCGGGTCCACTGACTGAGCAGAGAGCCCTTGCTACAAAACCCTGGCAGTTCCCAAGTTTTTCGATGATCAGTCTCCCCAGGAAGGCTCAGTGCCGCCACTTGTGGGGGAAACGCTGTCTCTGTAACGGTGGCAGGGTCCTGTATCCAGCTTGAGTTTCAGAGGCCATTATGTTCTCTGTAGAACAAGAGCGGAGATGCCTCAGATCTTGCAGTGAATATCACCTCTCCTCTTGAAGGGGACCGCAGGACGTACCACTCTTGGAGACTCTTTCGGAGCCAGCAAGATCGATGAGCGACAGTTTGCCATTAGCTCGCTTGCCGGCGACTAGATCCTCGACTCTCACAATGACTGAGAATATCAGATGCGACCTAGATGACTCCGCGTTCATGGCAGTGCCGCTAACGTGCCGCGCGTCCAGGCCCCACGCAAAAATTTTCGCCAGCGACTCCTTGTCAGCAACTTTTTTGAGAGTGATTCCTGGGATAATGACCATTCCCGTGGCGTCCTTCTTGATATCCAGCACGGGCGGATTCTTTTTCTTGTCTTCGGGCAAAAGCAGGTCTATCAACTGGGAGAGCGCAAAAAGGAAAGAAGAATCTAGTGACCGCTGCCATGGCGTGCTTCTCAGACATGTCATTTCTTATCAACTAGGGCAATCCCTCAATGCCGCGGCTTTGCTGAATGTGTCTACTACCGTCACCGTGACCACCTGTAGCAATGACATCTGCCTCAGCAGCAGGCTGTGGTTTTCATCACTCCCGGCAACCCTCCCAAGGCGGCAATGTCAAGCTCTTCGCACACGTGTTTCTGCCACAGGAGCGCTTCATGTTCTTCCATGCTTCTTCGGCGACAGACATGGAACCCCACCAACGGAATACGACGAGTCCGGCAGCGTTTGTGGGCCAGCAGGTTGACTAGCAGGATTCTCCTCCCAATTCATCCTGAACCCGGTTACAGAACGTTTCCGCGCCCTTCCGGTTAGGGCTAACGAAGGCTAGACTCCCCCTGCTGGGACTGTCGCTCACTTGGTTGTTGTACAACTCACACATGTACACCTCCGCTTCGTACTTGAATTTCCCCTTCTCGAACCCGTTAAGAGTGTCAAAGAGATCGTTAATCGCCCTTGGCGCGATACCCGGCAGGCCTGGAGCTCCTTGGATTGTGAACGTTTTGCCGGAGCCTGTCTGGCCATAAGCGAAGATGCAGCTGCAAAGCCAGACAGCCGCCGATCAGACGCCGGAGCTCCCACGATGTCTGACTCCTCGTCACGAACGCCCACACAACACGCTCCCGGACACCGGCAGTCGCTGAAGGCGTCAGCCACGTCATCTGCGTGCTGCGGCATCTCAGCGGTTTGCAGGAGAGCAAAGGGTATGCCGGAGTCCTTCGTACGGTTCATCTCAGGTATGCACTGATGAGTCCTCCGGCCACGGCTCGGCCCCGCGGGGTCACGCAACAACCGTTGACCCCCCGACTGACCACCTGCTTTCGTTTACACTCGAAGCAGCAATCTGCGAGCTTTTTTCTAGTGCCGCGCCGAGTCGTTACTGCTAGGAGCAGCGACTCTGGTGGGGAGGGACGACTGGCTGTATTCTGGACATCAGCCTTGTCGCGGTCGTGCTGTTCCCGGCGCACGTGAGAACTAGCGGTAAAGGTTCCGTCATAAGGTCGTCAGCGCTAGGGCGTACACGTTAAATCCGTCGATGACGGACTGAATTAGTCGCTGCGTGTCTTCGTAAACTTCCTCCTGCACAGAGAGACGGCCGGCACATTGTTTTGTGTCTCGGATTGACATCTGGCAGGCCAGGACGATGGATCACTTGGTAACTTCACGAGTCTTCCCGATACTAGATGTGAATGTGAAGGGGCGGTAGGCGAAGGCTCTCACAACCCTGCACAAGCCTTGACAGCTATCTCACCTGGGTCACCGTCGGGGGGAAAGTTCTGTCGTACATGAACTCCTTAGGCCCCTGCACGCAGCAATGGTATGGGCTACATTCCCAGCTGTCCGCACGCTCACAGAGGTAGAGAAATGCTGAACCTGAAGTGATAGATTGCACCATGGAGACTTGCTGTTTTACGTGTGACGCGAGCCTCTCCCCTGATGCAAACTGTCTCGTCAGAGGGGATGGCAGATCCCACATGGGGAGCGCGCATTCTTTGGAGAACGTTGTGTGGCCTACAGCGCGGAAGAGACGAAGCACATTGGTAGACTCCGAAGCAAGAATTTTTGGTCACCTTCGATGTGAGGACCTTCACGGAATACTCGTCCACGGGGAAGACAGACTGTTTGCACTCCTTCTCAATTTCGTACTTGGCCATGGGACGAATTCTGCAGTACACCCTAATCTTTCCTTTCATATCCTCGATCTCGTTGTAGTACTTCTTTCGGAGAAACTTCTCTTGCTATTCAGAAAGAGAACACAGCGCGACCGGGTATGCAGCGTGGGGAACCGCAAGCACTGCGATACAAGACAGGCTCAACTGTAAAGTGCTAGGTGGCTGAAAGTTCCAGTAAAGGAGCTCGATGTTCTTCATGAAGCTGACTGATGCCGCGGGACCTTTGTCTAGGTCACCTTGTAGCTTTCTTCCAGTTCAGTCAACTTGGACTTCTGTTCCTTTGTCTCCGCCCTTAGCGTATCCACCTCTGCAGCAATTTGCTGAGCCATTCCCATTTGCTTCTTCAAATCCTGCACATAGGTATGCACGTGAAAGAAGCAGAGGACCGTACCGCCGGCTCTTGCACGAATCAGCATCCGTACGATGGCTGCACGGACTTTGCAGCAATGTTCTGTCCGTGTGTCCAAGGCACCGTTTGAAGCCTGTCAACGGTTCCAGCAGAATGTGTTCATTTTACCTCCGGAGGGCATCTGAGGCTATTTGTTTCTGAAACCTCCGGCCCTTGGTCCGCAGGAGTTAGCACTTACTTCCGTCTCTTTTTTGAGCCCCTCCCTCTCCTTGGCAGTCTCTTTGAGTAGTTTGTCTGTATTCTCGAGAGTCGTCTCGGCGTTTAGAGCCCGCTCAGTCAGCTTCTGGACCTGGGCCTCAAGCTTCTTGACCTCGGTTCCGAGGCCCTGTGACATGAAACACCACATCGTGGGCCAGGATTGAGGAACAACTCGCTTCGGTGCACGGCACATGTTCTCCACCCGCTTTGTGCTTCACGTTGTTGCGTTCTCCTACACAAACCAAAGAAGGACTCAGACATCCTGGGCGGGCTTCGCAGACTGACCGGGTGTGACACGGTCACACTGAGTGGCTAAACCGCCATCGCCGGTGCCCTCTTGGCAGGGCGCACATTCCCCTCTGCACGCACCTTTGAGCTTTTTGCGAGTTCCACTTCGAGCTGTTTTTGCTGTTTCCTTGCTTCGAGCTCAGCTTCTTTGAGCTTCATCTCCAGTTCCTTCACTTTCTGTTCGTCTCCTCCTCCGGCTCGCTTCTGAGCCATCTCCAGCTCCCGGATTTTCTTCTTCATCGGCTCGATTTGCGTCTCCAGCTACGAGAAGGGAAGAACGTGCAGTGCGCGGGTACGGTGTGAGCGGCGAAAGTCTGCGACGGACCGTACCGAGGAAATTTGCCAGATACAAGCTTAGGAACTGATAGGGGCTGCCACGCGGCGGCGAACGACTACGCTGGAGCATTGTGACTGGTGAACCTCACCATCTTGTTCTTTTGTTGTAACTGCTGCACCATTTTTGCAGCTCCGCCCCCGGCTGCTGCCGCTCCTGCAAGCGCACGTCAGCACGCATACGTTGCTTGTGGAACGGACAACCAAACAAAGCGTAGACTTCGCAAGAAAAGCTGTGCCGGAATGCTACAACAGGGTCTTGGCCTTGACTTTTGCTGGAAAGAGGAGCCACCTAGGCGGTGTTCCGCTAGCTGCCTCCTGCTCCCACCCGTAACTGACTACGTTTCGAGTCTGAGGTTGTTGGAGCCACAGCAAAGACCTGACAGACAGACTTTTTTTGAATGGCCCGTGGTGGCGGTACCACGAGTCCTTTACTTCTTCTTCACAAGCATAACTTGCTACAAAGAGATTCTACCCACAGACCAGAGTGTCTGAAGCCAGCTGGACGCCAGACGAGAGTGACTGATTTCCCACGAAACAATCTGGCCACGCGCGGCAGTTGCGTACACTAGTTCCACTCGCCGTTGATGCGCAGTCTTCTTCAGCAGATGAGACACGAAGACGATGGGACTGTCAGCCTGGTGTTTACCGCACTACACAGAGTCAAGGAGTACAGGCAAGATTGACGAAGCGTTCACTCGCTGCGGTGTAAAGCAACAGTCGGCCGTAAGACGATACGTGCTTCTTGTCAAAAAGAGAAATGCTCTGCAGATCCTGCATTTCCGGGCGCCGGCATACATAGGGCGGGGAAACTCGTACGTTCTCGCTCAAAGAGACAAAGAGATGATATTCTCTTCTGTGGCTGCTGCGACAGTGGAGGCAGGACTGCGCCACCTGGACACTAGCATGGTGCGGTGTCACAGCCCGCGGCTGCACTCACCCGGCTTCTGCCCAGCCGCCGCTCCTTTATTTGAAGCTTCTTCTTCACACATGACCAGTTGGGTTTGCAGCTGCAGCATACACGAGAGATGACTTTCACGTAGCTATGTCACCAATAGTGACAGGCCTTCCCAGGTCCAGAATGTTGACATCCGTTGCACTCCAAGGAATGCTAGCGTCAGTGAAAGATTGCGGCCGGCCAAGCAGGGTCAGACCCCTGCTTCGCCCGACTGCGAGAGGTTACATGGGTTCAGACCTGCTCATTCTCCGCTTTCAAGGACTGAACTTGTCTTTCCAGCTCATCGACAGTGCGAGTCAGGTCCTGAATTATGAGGGGATCTGCGCCCTCGCCACCTTGCCTGATCTCGCTCGGATCCTGCAAGTGATCCACCGTGTCGCAAGCCCAAAACGCAAGCACTTTGTGGTGGTCCTCGAAAGGCCTACAAGAATCAAGGGTCAGTCCTTTTCCCCAGAGGAGTCAGACTGCACGACTTGCACCTCCCCGCCAGTCGCTCGTCTCCATCAGAAGAGTCGAAGTTGAGCCAGCTATGCTGACGAGTTCTGTCCTCGAGGGGTGCTACCGACACGTGCACCGAAATGTGAGTACCCGCCCCTTTCCAGGGAAAAAAGTGAGTCTCACGTTGGCTTGCAAGCCGATCCGTAGAGCCTAAGCTGACCCCGGGAGTGAAAACCTGTTCCTCCGCTCAACACTAGAGGCTACCAGCGGCGGATTTCCACCCCCTTCTACTGGCTCCCCTGGAGCGATAACGAAGCCCCGACGAGCCTTCTTGGTATATACGCACCAGTTCCAAGATACTCCACCTGCACTGCTGTCTGCTGTGCAACTGTACTCCGTGCGCGTGAAGAGGCCTGAGAGGTCAAAGTGAGACCGTGGAGGTAACTTTGTCTACCTACGCTACCCGAACGGGACACGACCGTTGTCCTCAACAGTTGGCAGATCACCAGTAAACATTTTGCAGAGACAACAAGAAGGGGTGTGCACGAACGCCGTTGTAGTGACGGCTGCTGTCTTTCTGGGCCGTCCGAAGAGCACCGTCACCGTCGGCACCTCACCGGCGAGCTGACGTCTTCGCCCTTGCCCGAGTCCTGCGCTGCGATCTTCCTCCTTAAAATCATGTTCTCTGCCGACAGAACAGTTAGTTCGTTTTGTAGCTTCTCGACTTCCGCGCTGTTGACCCCGCCACCGCCGCGCATGCCAGAGAACTGCGCCTCCTCAACAGCAGCTTGAAGATCGGCAATCTCCTGCTCGTATTTTGCTATGCGCCCCTGGGCCTCTGGGCCGCACGCGTCTTTCAGAGCCTCGTTTTCGTGCTCCAGAGCACCCACTCGCTTTTCGTGGTACTCCGCCGCCACACTGCTGACTAGCTGCATAAGGTATAGTGCGACCTGTTCGCGTGTGTTGTCTTGAAGGACTCTCCGCATGACGCTTAAAACTTCTCCCATCTTGTCCACAAGCGCGCTTCTTGTCGTTGCGTCGAATGGCGTTGCCTCCGCTTTGGTGAGTTCTGTGATCAGCTTGCTCATTTTCTCTCCGACATCTTTGTGGATACGTCGAAACTCTTCCAACTCGTCATTCGCGTTCTCAAACTGTTTGTTGACCTCCGCCAGTCTGGCTTCCCAACGAGCTGAAATCCAATCAATCTAGTTCCGGACCCATGTGCTGTCGGTAGGAGTGCTTCAAGCTCACTGAGTGCCGACGGCGATGAGTCGGATTCTTGCTAGAATTGTGAAAGATGCCAGCGCAGTTGTGGATGGACGAACTGGCAATCGTTGAAAACGGGCGAACGAAGAGCGGTGTGCAGTTTACCAGCAAGATTACAGCAGTTCAGGAGACTATCAAGAGGACTGCCAAGCTTTGCAATGGCTCAGCTCCCCGGGCAGCCCTCAGAGACTAGAAGTTCATACGGAGTGCTCGTATACCGGTCCGGCCTGGGAGACTCATATGCCTGTGCATTACGCCTAGTCAGCTTCGCTCTGGTGGCGGGCGGGTGCATTCCTTATCGGAGTGGAGTTTCCCACATGGAGAGCTCTTTAGTATCAGGGACGTGAGCCACGTACTGACGTATCCACGTAGTCTTCGCACTGCCGCCCTGTTCCATCTGCTCCACAAACAGTCCCCCCTATCTTTACTATCACCCGCTATCGACTTCTCTAGGAAAGGTAACCGCATGCGTGGGTGTTCCTCCGACGGCCAGGTACGGGAAACGGAATGCGTGGTGTTTGCTCATACCGGTCACAAACCCTGTGACTGCTTCATACCGTCAAGCTCTTGGAGGTCTTGGGGCATCTGTTCTTTAAATTCCTGCAACCGGGAGTCGAAGCTCTCTTTCAAGGCCTTATACTGACATTCAAAGAATTCCATTTGGCCCTTGTACTCCGTAACCTTCACTCGGAGTGCTTCGAGCTTGCTGAGTGCCCTCTTCTTGACCTCCATGACCTTCCGCAAAGAAAGAAGAATATATCACAGCGTGGGTACGCCTGGTAGTTCATGCGACCGCACCCGGGGCGTTGAGGCTGAACGGCTAAGTACCTATATGGACAAAAACTGCTTTCTCCTCACCTGAAAGTCGCATCTTTTTTTCAGCTTCTGGTCTAGTATTCGGAAGTTCCACTCCATTTCCGTGATTGCGTCGATGCTCTGTAGGCAATAGTCCACGCGTGGCGCTATAGCGCGCCAAGACTACAATGCTGACTAGCGTGAACTGTGACTGGTGATTCATGAACATCGACAAGGTGCAGGGCTTGTACGCAGGCGCAGCAGTCTCGCCAGCGCAAAGGGAGGTGTTCAAGGCAGTCAAAAAGCCGCCTCGAACATCTGCTGTGATAGTTGACCATTTCTCCAGCTGTGTTGATTCCCCACTGGCAGTGTGGACGCAGTATCGTCGAAATTGTAAGGTCTGAAGAATACCTGTCTCTTCATTTTCTCCATGTCTTCGACAATGACTTGTATGAACTGTTTGAGACTGTCGAACGGCACGTAGCGCTTTTGCTCCTTTACAATGATGCCGTTCTCTTCCACCTCGACAGCATCGAATACTCGCCCCTCGGAGAAAGACACGACCCGAAGTTTGTCAAGCGCCCTCACATCGAATCCTGCGACGCCCACGGAAGCACAGACAGTGTCCAGTCCTCATTGCCTGGCACCCGCGCACCAATCACCTCAGAACAGACCACAGGAGAGAATTGCAGTACCCGGCAGCTGCTGCCTAGCTTCTTACCGTAGCCTAAGCCTCCGTCCTTAAGCAAAGACTGGAAGAAAGTCGGTCGCTTGTAAGTTTGCTGCTCCTGCTTCTCATCCATAACAGATGTGACCACGACCTTCACCGAGGCGCGGGGATGCGTAGGCACCACAACAGGCTCAGGTGGAGCCCGGTCTTCTGCACCTTCTGTTGGCAGGGATCCGGTCTCAGGAGCTGCTATTGAGACACGCAGCTGCCCTGGCTCGATGCCTCCTTCTGCGGTGTGTTCGGCCCTTATGATCCCACTAAAGGAGGGGTCGACAGGAGAGATAGCTGTACCGTTGTCGGTGTCGGGAATCTGCCCTGGTACTGATAAAAAGCAGCATCGCGAGGAGCCCATCAACGGATGAGCTGGTGGCTGAGGAGGAATAGTGGACTACGCGCAGGGGGCCGGCCCAACCGGCCCCGCCATGGCAGCAAGCGATTGCCGTCTTTGAAAATTGCGCGGACTCAGTGTGTCGTCGACTCACTCGCGTTCTCGTGCTCATCCTCTTCCTCTTCCTGCCTCCCACTATCATCTCCAATGTTGACGACTTCTTCGGCTGTCTCCCACAGGGACCTTCCCCCTTCTGTGGCGCAACCTCCGGGAGATACCTCGGTCTCACCGACTGCCTGGTTGCTCCCGCTTCGGCTTGTGCCGTTCCGTACGCGGTCCTGTGAGTACTCTGTCGGAACTTCAATCATTTGCTCCTCAGAAGGGACGGGACCATCTGACGGTCTTTCGGATAATTGTCGTCTTGGAGGCGCTTCAGCCCCGGCTTCGAGTTCCCCAACAGGAGCAGCGACATCAGACTGTCCCCAGGACATTTGGCGACTCTGTCGACTGCTGGGTCGGTCTGTTTCCCTGGGTGGCTCCACATCTGCCGGGGGGCCCGCGGAGTAGTCGCTGGGGGGTTCGTCTGGGAGGGTGGCTCTGAGCACCTCTCCAGGACCAGCGGCGTCGGAGACGTCATGTTTTGCTGTCGATCTCCTATGGCTTTTGGACTTGGTGCGGCGCCTGCTTGGGGATGCGGCGTCGTCACCGGGAGTCGACTCCCTGCGATTTAAACTCTCCTCCTCAGTGACACCGTGACCAGCGCTCGATTGTGACCGGCTTTTTCTCGAATGAGACTTTCTTCGGTCATCCTCTGTGGTACTCGATTTTCGCTGCGGGAGAGACTCTGTCTCGAGACAGTCGGTGGCGGGACTAGGACCCTCGTCCCCCTCAGCAGCCTGGCAGTCGTGTGCAGTGGGACAGGGATAGGCTGGCGAAGAGTCGATTGAGAATTCTGAGAGTGAACGCAGCACGTTTGAAGAACAATCTAGAAGCGCAACACTCTCTCTTGCAGGCCCGAGTGTCGAACGGACGCACGGGCCAGTTTCTGCAGGCCTTACAGAAACTTCCGCGAATCTTTGTCGTCCATCACTCACCACGGTTTGGACAAATCGACAACTCTATGCCCATGATACCTGGGATGCCGGAGTTATCCGGGTACTGTGTGCGAAGCCGTGGTCCCGGGAATTGAGCGGGCCAGTACCTGTGAGTCCGGGGGGTTTGGGGCTGGCGGCGCTTCAGTATCGAACTGGCTGCTGGTCCCGGTGCAAGAAACAGAACAGAGGGTAGCACCCGTGATCTCGTCGTTTCGGCCGTCGCGCTCCGGCAACCCGCTACCCTCGTCCCTGTCTCCAGACACTACTCTACTTCTTGAAGCCCCCTGAGCTTACCGGTCCGCTCTGTCTAATGGATGCTGATCTTCCATCGTGTACTGCGCTGAAGCGTATCGTGCCTTGCACTGGTGTTTCCGATCAAAGGGGACGAGCTGCTATGCAGGACACCATTCACACCCGCTTGTTCCTTTCTTGCCGAAAGAGCTTCACGGATGAGCAGGGAGGAGCGAGGCAAATGAATACACAGGTACCCGAGAATAGGTGCCAACTCCATTTAGGGGTGATTCACCCCAGGAAATTTGGGGCCTGTGTGATGCGTGACTTCCTCGTTTTTTATTCCCTCTCGGACAGTGTGTGTGTCCAGTCATGCAGCCTTACAGCTTGTCCCTGTAGGGCGCGTTTGTCCTCCAGACCGAGGTGTAGCGGGGTCTCGCCACTGGGTTTGAGCCCTTTCGGCTCGCTTTCCACAACTAGCTGTTCTGCTTCGAAGCGACGCTACCAGGGGCTAAAGCGAGACACCGCCACCAGCTCCGTACAGCGCTGTTCAAAGGCTCGGCGCATGCACCACGGTGCAGCATGCCAAAGAACTAGCTGTTGCAGGCACCTTCTGCAGGATGGTGCCACTAAATGAAAATGGGAACGCTGTGTTACCAGGTCACCCACTCTACGGGGTCACTTCATGGTGGCTTGGCCGCTCCGCTGGCCAGCGGACTGAGAAAACTCGAGTGATTTGTTAGGCCTTTCCTACACATGCCCAACAGCGCTCTCAGGCGACGCAGCGTATTCAACGTTGGGCGAGACCTGCTAGCACTTCCTTGTCATACAGGAGTTTACCTCGCTTGGCGGCCTCACTTCCAGCTGCACCGCTTAAAGCTCTGGAGATGTGCCCTGGCGCGCTTTTTTGTCCACTTTGTCAATAGCATCTTCGTCACAATGAAATCATCTGGTGGCACTTCGTGCGCCAAAGCAATTCAGCTCTTCGAGGAAAAGACAGGTCAGGCGCTTCACAAGCTCGGCGACGTGCGGCCGTGCAGGACTGTAACTCTAGTCTGAGGGACGATGGCCAGAGCAGCTCAGGAGATGTCACTTGACCAGAGCCGACTGGTTTCACATGATCTGCGCAGAAGCTCGCTTGGGCGCAACCCTGCCGATCGCCACCCTGTGCGTTACTGAAATAGCCTCCCCGTTGAGTGCAGGCTCGTCAGCTGCAGAAGCGGAAGAGGTGCGGCTGATTTGCCAGCTGCCACCAATCGAGAAAATGGACAACTCGCTGAACACTCTTACCGCTTGTCGACACTTGTCCTTGTCAACGAACTGCATTGAAAAAATGATCAACTTGCCCAACCTAAGTACGTCTCATCTGAGCCCCCTGTGTTTGTAACGACTCCTCATCCGCGAACAGAAAGGAGGAGCAAACGCAAACGGGTACGTGGCTCAGCCTGGGGTGGTGGCATATGACGTCATCAAACCCTACATAGTGCGTGTCTCTCCACTGATGCTATCAGAAAATCTACAGATTCTTTCTCTTGCCCGGAACCAGATCAAGCGTATCAGCGGACTTGAGGAAGTCGGACAGACGCTGCGGGAACTGTGGTTGTCATACAACCAGATAGAACGGCTTGACGGGTTGCAGCCCTGCGTTAAGCTCGAAGTTTTGTACATGTCCAACAATAAAATCAAGGGATGGGAGGAAGTTGAGAAGCTTGTAAGTGCAGCATGCTGCGATTGCCAGTTTGTATAGCTCGATGCTCCGGGCCCGACGCGCTCCCCGGAGCCACAGCTGGGTGTAGCCTTCAGTGGCAGTGCACTGCAGACTGATCCAAGGAACGTGGCAGAGTCTCGCACCTCGGACACATGGTGTCTGGACGGCGATGTTCAGGCTGCACTCCCGTCGATAGTCAACGTCTTGTTCAAAGGCAATCCATTCTACGAAACAGTGGTAAGAATGAGAAAGGAGGCCACAAGCGCATCCGTACGAAAGCCCCTCTCGACGCTGTACCCGCCTGTCGAGAATGCTGGTGCTGCATCTATAGGACGACGTAAGGTCCCAGATGTTGAGACGGCTCCCCAAACTTGCGACACTTGATGGCGAAACGGTGAGGCACGTACACAGAAGACGGCAAGACTTTGCTTGCTTGGAGGAGAGTAGGACGTCTTCTAGCAGCCCCACTGTACAGCAGCAGTGTGGTCAGCTGCTTATAGCGTCGGCATGCCGAGCCTCATCCGCTCCCGAAGACCGGGAATTGGACCAAACAGAAGTGTGAGTGGCGGACTTTCGGCGGAGTGCAGCCAGTGCCCTAGTGGAATGAAGACATGGAGAAACGGCGCCGATGCTTTTTGTTACAGGTGACGGAAGATATGCGAGAGAAGGCGCTAACTGCGCCATAGGCCGCCTTCCTCCATTTCGGAGGCGATACCTGCTCTCCGTTCTCATCCCGCGTCCGGCGGAAGTTTGTGGTGCCAGACGACCCGGTTGTTGCTTGAAACACCCCACGATCTGACTACCTTCATTTCGCTCTGGAGTTATCCTCGGAGTGGTAAGGCTGTGCTCACAGGGCATTTAGCGGCTGCATGTACCGCTTGCCTCGCTTTCCATCGTTGGGCCCCGTACAGCTCGGAGCATCGAGACCTCGACGCCGCTTGTGCTTGCACGGTTGATCACCGATTTCCGAGGAAAAACTGACACTTCCAATTCAAGCTCTGCTGTTGAGTCAGCTGTCCTGCATCGGGGCAGCAAAATTGGCAGTTTCTTTGTGTTTCCCAAGTGCCGCCTTGGCGTGAGGACCGTGCTTGACTTCACCGACTATTCTCATGACTGCTTTCTCCCCTCTAGTGCCATTGAACAGCTTACTAGAACCAGTTCGTGGTGTCTTCTCTGGCGGGTCTGCTATTGTGGGTCCGGTCGTCTAGAGGGCTACCTCCTGACAGTATTTTCATTTGCCGGTCTAGGATTTGTGCTGGGCTCGTGGAGTTGATTGCAACGAAGAAGACATCCGGGCAACATGACCGCGCATCTCTAGCCGGGAAAGGGCTGCTGGTGTCTGAGTAGTGTTTTTCTTAGTAGCGAAGTATATCCACACCTCGGTATGCCTCGATGGCAGCGCAGCTTCGCTGCTGAGCTGGCAGTGTACCGACAGAACAGCCATCGCTCCCGGTGTACGTACATTCGCTGAGAGGGCGCCAGTACAATCACAGTCCCGTGTTCCAGACTTAGCTCGGATTCCCCGCAAGGCTGTGTGAGGAGTGAAAGAGGGTCGCAGAGGCTGCCGGCATCAGCTAATTGTTCCGATCCACACCGCCCAGTGTGATTCTGCACGCGAAGTTTTAGCTGGGACAAAACAGCATGGCCAAAGGAGTCATATATTCGAACGCCCAGAGGCGGCGGATACTTGCTGATACTGACCACTTGAGTGTGAAGGCTGCAGCAAGAGCCGCGGGAGTCAGCACTTTCACGATCCGGTACTGGAGAAGAGAACGGGAGAAGATTCTGTCTGGCCCTCCGAACGAGCGGCGGCGGGCTGGCCCTCCACACGACGTAGAAGTGGACGCTGTGTTGCTCAAGAGATTGGGAATCAACCGGGATTCAAACACGCCCGTAACGTATCAAGAGATCCAACAGTAAGGTATATTTCATAGTTGTCTTTCTTCAGCCACGTAGGATCAGGTTTTAGGGTTGCCAAGCTGGTCCACATACAACACAGTTTTCCCCGATACATAACCTCCAGGTTGTGGATCGACAACTTCATCAAGCGTCAGAGTATCCGCACCTCGAGCGACCCATCCCATTCTCCGTCTAGCTGGGTCGATCCCGATGAGTTTGCAGAGAACTACGGCGGCGACTTTCGGATGCCCGACCGGTCTCCTTCAGCGGACTGTTCGGGCGCAATCCTTTGCCGGGGAGACTTGGCGGACCTGGTTGAGGCAAGCGACTCCACGTCAACCGTCGACACACTCGTGACTCCAATCTCCGAAGCGGATGACTGGACAACATTATTGTCGAGCCCAATACCTAGTGAAGACCAGCTCCTTCGGAACGAAGAATGGCTTTGCCCTGGTAGATCAGAAGACGAGGCGACCGATAGCGAAGTGTTGTTCTCTTTCCATAGTCCTGCTGACTGCGCAACCTTTGCTAGTCCTGAGTACTCCTCTTACAGGTGGCCATTCATCCCTTGCTCCGCCGCGCTGGAAGATGAGACGTCGCCTGAGCTCTGCTGTCCTTGGCGGTTCTGTACTCGAGGTTGAGACAACCCGTTAGGGTCGGAGAGACGGGTCGAAAAGGTCCTCTTCAGTCTGCGCAAAGACTGGCACTCTACTATGACTGCTTTTTCTTCGTCACTTCTGTCTGGATGACGGTACGAATCCACCCAAACGTGCCTGAGTGTGTCCGCTGGTGACGAAGATTCGAAGTCGTTTCTGGAACCGAGCACAGTTTTCCACGCTAGCACGACGGGGAAATATACAAGAGCCACCTTCTGGCACGTGTTCGTCAACAAAACCTTTTCTACGTGCATGCCTTGCTGCTGTCCCAGCTTTAAAGAGGGTTCCGCGCCGACATCCCCCAGGCCCCGGTTGCAAGCCGTCCTTTAGGCCGGACTTCACTGGCTTCCGCAAGCTATCAAGTTTTCCGACAAAAGCATACCAACGCGCACGCGGACGCTCTTTGACTCATACGGGTCTAGTTATTACTCCGACAGCAGACACCACACGCAAGATACCCATCGTGTCGCAAAACAGATTCGCAGTCACAGACCGAGGCCCATCAAACGCGAGCCTCGTCTGCTGGTCTGTCGTTCAGAGTAGAGGGGTGGTCACCCGACTGTAGGCTTTCCTGGGACTGCCCATCCACCCTTTCCTTGGGGGGCGTAGTCCGCGGTGTCCGTCTCGGCGTTGCCCGCGGGTGCTGAAGCTGCTGCGATTGCTGAAGCACCACTTTCTTTGTGCTGTCGTTGCAATAGACTTCTTCACTTTGACGCGGCGTCGATTTTCCTTCCGAAAAGTCAGGAGTCTGCAAGAACGGGTCCGCGGAGTCCGGGCGGCAGCACCTGGATGCCTGGAGAAGCATCACACGTTCGCTGTCCCGGAGATGCCTGGCGTCTTCCACGAACGCTTCAGCATCCAGTTCCGCCTGCAATTCAGCCACTGCTCTCAGGCAGAAGGATGTCAAAATACTGCAGACAATTAAAATGATACTCGATCCCACAGTCAGCCACCACCTCGCAACGTCAGAAATTCTAAGGAAGGGTTCTCCAGGCTCCTCCATTTCTTCAGAGTTCTCATTTTCAACCAAGTCTTTAGGCAGCGCGCTGGCGAGTGTCATTACGGCTCCTGAGGACTTCTCTTCTAGCGTCCGATCATCACGGAAAGTAGCCGTGCGGGCATAGACCATATGCACTAGCAAAAATGTGGCAATGAAGAAGATCATCAAATTTTCCATGACCAGCAAGACAACCGTGCCACGGAGGGCTGCGTCTAAGCGCTTAAAAACGCCAATCTGACCGATAGTAAACGTAAGAATGTTGAGTAGCGCAAATGCTAGGCAACAGCAAGCGAACAAAGGACGCTTGATGAAAGGAGACGGCAGCAAGATAAGAGCTCCTAACAGAAAGCTGCCGTAGAGGAGAGGGAAGAAGTACAGGATAGACGCCCTCCATGTTAGCGGGATGTGGCTGAAAAGGGCGCAGACGCACATCGTATAAAAAACGGACTCGTATGCATCAGAGGACCGGAGAACGGAACACTCCTTGTTGGTTCGACCGAATGCAACTGCTCACGTCAAAAATCTAGAAACAATCAGATCCTCAGCATGGATCAAGAAGGCGTTCTAAACCGAAGAAGGACGACCTTCGCAGCTTCGCTACAAGGAATCCTTGTCTTCCTGGAAAGCAGTTTGAGGGTTCTTGTCGAGACCAACCCATTGCGGCAGCAAGCCTCCATCCCATCGCGTATCTCTATACAACAGGTGCTCTGGGCGGCGGGCTTACACTTGAGGAGCTTACTGGAAGGCCCTCCACCCCATGCAGCGCTCAGTCAGGAGGAAGGGAAGGAAATTCTTCATGTCCGGACAGAGGAGCAGGCGCATTCTGCTTAGAAGACATCAGTAGGCCCTGCTAATGAGAACCGCCCATGAAACGTATCGTACGACTCCCAGTGCTCTGTACGTGAGCAAGGGAAAAGCTATCTTGAGCTCATCGCAAACGGAAAAACGAAGAGATCCGTAGACCCCGCTGATGAGGGGCACCCATAACAGATGTCGTACCTCCCAGTGCTTCCGTACATCAGCAAGGTAAAAGCTATTTCAGGCCCATCGCAAAAGGCATAAAGGGGACGAAGGCTAGGCCGGTAAACCACGCACGGCACGGCACATGGGGCACAGCAATTGCGGATCAGCGCCTGTGAAGGATTTTTTCTCCGTTCGGAAGATTGAACAAGGGTATAGCCGACAGAAATCCTAGGTTGCCTCTTTAACCCGTCACAGCGCTAGTCAGGAAATTGCTCGATTCCGCATCTTGTCAAAATCCCGGCTTTCCAGGTAGCGGAACCACCCGCTTGCGCAGCGGCTCCTCACTAGGGTGTATTTCCCTCCTAGTTCTTCTCCTGCGGAAGTGTGGCGACAGAAACCTACTCACACTGATGACTTCACGGCAGGTGACGTCTTTGAGTTGACGCCGCCCTCCCCAGCAAGACATCCAGCCGCTTCGGAACCTTAAGACACGACCCCGCAGGTGAGTGCAGAAAAAGCAACAAGCCTTGTTCCAGCAGGACGAGCGCCAGGACAGGTTAAACCTGAATGGTCGACGTGCCAGTGGGCTTGAAGAAACTGAGAGACCGTGGACATCCGGCGTCAACCACTGCGGTCGACAGTCCCAGAAAAGGGACGACGGTCGCTTGTTGCATAGTCTTAGCCACCAGTGGTAACCGCAACCACCCAATTTGAGTCCGCTGCTGCCCCTCCCCTGTATGGCACTTGCCAGTGTGGCAACTGCAGCAGAGCACGTACGCTAGGCTTGGACAGATCGCTCGTCAAGGAGAAGAATCAACGGTGAGTGCTTTCGGCTGGCCCTTCTGTCTTGACTTTGTCTCCGTCAACCAGCCTGGGTTCACAAAACACTTCGGAGTAGTGCTGTATGCCGTCTCATTCGCATCTGGAGAGACTTGCCCTTACCGTGGACGAAACTTTCAGGACAAAGGAAGACGCCACATACCGCGGGCGCGGGGAAGTATAGCGGGGCCGTCCTAAGGGGCGTCCAAGCAGTACCTTAAGTCTCTCCAGAAGGGGTGCCGTTACTAGGAACCAGTCAAAACGTGGTGCTTACCTGCCTGTCTCGATAGCAGGCTAGTCGGTTGGACAAGATGGAGATAGTTTTAGAAAGACGTCCCTTGAAGGCAAGTGTTGTCACTTTTGAACGCTATTTGTGGCGGCTGACGGGCTTCCGCCTTTTTCTTGGCATCTGATCCTGCTCTTGTTACCGACGGCTCCGTCACTGGGAGCCTGCGCGTGCGGTTGGATTCCACTTGAAAGGTGTCTCTGGGGAGTGCGCGGCCGCTTCCTTCGCAAGCGCAGACACTTCGGAGCGAACATGTCCTGCAGACTTCTGTTTCGGTGTGCTCGTGCAATACCAGAAGCTTGTCCCTCTCGGCAAGACGACAGAAAATGTACACTAGCGCGCTAATAGTGTACCCGATTTAGCGGCGTAACGCAGTTCATACAGCATACAGTTCAAATACAGGCATAGAAAGCTCTTGGTTTCCCGATTGGCGGGTACCACTGCACCAAACCGGAAATAGATCTCGGATTTGCGTTGAAGCGAACACAAAACTGTATAAGCTCAGTGACACTCCCATCGCATACGAGAGGCTGACGGTCTCGTTTTCCTGCGCCAAACAACAGAGACCACGCCAACTGTGGTCTTGTATTCCGAATTGTTGAGCTCCCATCAACAGTCATCAAGCCGGCATGGCGTCGTTTTGTGAGGGTCACGCCAAAGTGACCTCTGCTCCCCGAGTACGCGTAGCCTCACTGTTAAGAGGCCGACTGACAACTCCGCCTTTCTCTGTTCTTTTCCGATTAGCGACCGCTGTTTTACAGCGCGTGAGATAGTAACGCGAAGCGCCGAGTTCGGTCAGGTAACAGGTGTTTGCTCTTTCGGCGCCAACGGGAATTTGCGGCAGATGCAGCCTGAGACGAGAAGCATAGCTTTGTGGGCCCTGTGGATGCTTCCTCCCGGAGCCTTCGTATACTTGGCTAGAAGCTGTCCGTGTGCTAGCGGGCTGCCCTTCACGGCAGGTATGCCCCGAGGCGGGGACGGCGAGATCGCGTTCATTGCCCCTCACAGCCGGCAAACGCCTCGGAGTTCATAGATTCCGGATCTGGTGCACACAGTTTACGTCCTCTTTACCCTGCTTGAGTCCACAATTCTCTCAGGGTAGACCCTCTGAAAAGCAGTGTGCGTGGTACGCGGTGAAGAACCAGAGCTGCTTCCAGGTCTGAATGCTCCCCAAACCCCTCAGCTTGATGAGGCTCCAGAAAGGCAGGACGGTACTGTAGGTCTGTCAACCAAATGCATGACTCCATTGTGGGCTCGTAAGTCCCCACGCGTTATCAGAGCTCCAGAGACCCAGATATGCGCTGCTCCACCCACGCGAGCAAAACTCCGGTTCTCAGGTCCGAGGCTCACTTCTTTCCGTGTTTCTGAGGCGTTCCCAATCTGTCTATTCTCGTCCCTGGCTTTAAACGGTTCGGTGAAGTTGGTGCTCGTCGTGATAGGCAGTACAGCGGCATACTGAGATGGTCTGACGTCAACGCGTATCCCATGACCGCCGCTCAATGACTGGGGGAGTTCGAAATGGCCCGATTCCTGTGTAATCTCTGGGGATGTAAGAAAACAGCTTGGAGACTCTTCTCTCCGGACCGACTCGTCTTTCATTGCCGAACTGCCGCTTGCCGTCGTGAGGTTTGAAAGCGCCAGGCGAGAAGCGTACATAACGGGGGCCAGGTACTCGGGGTTGCAATTAGGCGCACAGCTTCCCGGAGTCATCGAGTTCTTTCTAGCCTGAGGAAGCGCAGAGGTAAAGACTCTCCGCTACTTGTCATTCTCATGAAAACAACCACACCATCCTAACATTTCAACAAACGAAAAAAAGCAGACAAGATATGTAAGGTGTTCTCTGAAGCAAGCGGGTGAGGTGAAGTCGGTTCTACGTCCATCACCTAAAGACGGCTCAGTCACCCTCACATTGGTGCGGACGCACAGTCAACACGAGCATGAATTACACTTTGAGTGCTCCGCTGGACTAAGTTTCATCCGTCTAGTGCCAGTGGGTGTTGACTTGTCTGCAGTACGGCCCTGCGCGGCTGGCTGCCAACTCTGCGTTGACAGCTCGGCGACAGAGCACGCGACGTCCCGTGATATTATCATAAACGAGGTCGATTTCTTCCTCCACGTTCGACTGCGGGAAAATCTCCTTCTGCTGAGAACAAGATCTATTCTCCCCTCTATCACGTACCGCCATCAGCAAGGGCTTCAGACGCCATTCCCCTGCAATCACGTGTGCGAGTACAAAGGTCCTCAGCTGGTCAGCAGCCCTCGAAGCTGCAGCAGAAGCTGCCGCTGTCCCTGCTTTTCCTCCTTCGTGAGCGCTCACCGCTGGCGCTGGAAAACTCAACCCCCCAGCTTTGGCGAGGGCTTTTGCAGCGATCGGAGAGGCAGTACAAGCTTGAGTACCCCCGCTCGCTCGGGGCACACCAGGTGGGAGAAGCTGGTGTGTAGATGCGTATCTTTGGCGTTGCTGCTCTTCCAGGAGCGATATTTTCTCCTTCAGAGCACGCATTGTCTGTGGAGTCAAGTGGGCATAGCAGCCCGCATCGGTCGGTACAAAGAACGTGTAGGGCCCAGGCAGGGACAATGTGTGGACTGCACCAGGAGACCAAGACAAGACGAGGACAAAACAATTAGTGATATTTTATGCTTGAGAACAAGCACGCAGGACGGGATGACATGACGCACCCCCTGATCGCAAGGCAGCAGCGAGCACACAAACCGCACTTAAAGATCCCTCGAGAAAGTTTCTGTGGCTATGATGTACTTGCAGTGTTGTAGAATCACCTTCCTCACTACAGAATTTGGTTACAGGTACGATGCACCGCAGCACGACGCCCATGAGGTAAAACAGACACAGGTGGTTACAGCCAAGGGAGACGGCCATGCAAACGCATAACACTCCAAGGACAACTCTACCAGAATATTGGAAGCAATTCTTGGCTGCCATCTTGTTTGAAGGAACTGCTTCACGTGCAGCTGCAAACATGGAAACGGTAGCCTGGCGGTCTCAACAAATCCGTAAGAGCCGAACCCTTCCCCAGCGTTGCCCGAAAGTTGTCTTCAACAGAGATAATCTTCCTAGGAGGGCAAGAAGATGTGTGGACAAATACAGGTCCATCAATAGACAAGAAGAATCAGTCACTTACTCAGTGCAGGAACAAGATTCACAACTTTATAAAAAATAGAAGCTGTCTTGCGATGAGCGCTCAGCGTATCCAACAATGAGCGCCGGATATCCTTTTCGTCGAAAGCGTAGTACACCTTTCTGTTCAGCACCTCCCAGTCCTTGCTCCATTTCCTGCGACAAAACCACGGACAAAAGCAGCTCCTAAACCAGTTCGAGGCTACTCCCCGGTCTCCAGGGAAATCAAAACGAAGAGAGCCGTCTGTTGCCCTCAGAGAGCACAGTGAAGTATGGAGAGACTAAAACTCTACCCTTCTCCTTTCAGTGGAGTCGGAAGCCCTTGAGCCTACGGATCACAAGAGATTTCTCGTCGGAACTGAACGGAGAACTGTACCGTTCTACCGCGGGAACTTGCTGGCGGTCGCTGGCTGTTAATCGGACTCGGCCGCACCCACAGGGAAGAAAGACATATTTCTGGACATGCGTACACAACGATGCAAGCACATGCACAATACGTGATGACCAAAGGAAGCGTACTCACTTCTCTACCGCGAGATGGTCGTAGAAGTGCCCACCTACTCAGCCATGAATGTATTCAGAAAGATCTCTGTTGAAGTTTATGATGCTCCTAGTGACACATGACGCTAGGTGCGCTGGCTTCCTTGAAAACTTTTCTTGGGAGACGAATGAGAGATCATAAAACCGTCCTATGCGTCCGTGTAGATTCCTGCTCCCCATGATCTAACATGTACCCCATGATCGTCCTGTACGTATACTGGCATTTGTATGTGCGGGACTCGAGAGTGCTACGGAGAATAAGGGTAGTCACGCGCCTGAAGTGTACTGATCCAGAAGCGCACGTGTCTGTCTGTCGGGAATATGCTCCGTACGCAGACCCGCGTACACAGATGTCTACCCACATAAATTCGGACACAAACCAGTGCTCATAACTATACGGTCCTGTATAACCTTCCTCTCGTTCGACTCCGGAATGACTGAGTGTCCCGCAGCACACAAAAACCAAACAAGGTGAAGTACCTTGTGTCTTTTCTCCATGTCGTCAGTGGTGATGGAGCGGGGGCTCCTTTAGGCTCACACAGTGGTCCTATCACACACAAAGTAACATTCTATGGTGCAGAGACAGACTCAAACACGTGTGAACGCTACCTGGAGACGACTGTTTGAACGTATGCAAAAAGACCCGAGTTCAACTGGGGTGGCCCAATACACGAAGACTGACAGGAAGAGACGACCGAGCAAAAAAAAATCTGGTAGACTCACACGGGTTTGCGCATGCCGCTACACCTGGTCCACCACCGCCTCTGCAGAAAAGAAAAACCGAGTCTGTCCCTCGATGAGAGGCATGTCAGAACCCCGTCCTGCCCCGTAGGGAAACAGGGAAGACGTGCGTCGCGGAAGGAGAGCGCTTCTGTGTGTGTGCCGTGACGAGCTCCGCCAGGGACACAAAGGAGACAAGAAGAAGAAAGTAGAGGTTGCCAGGAAAGAAGAGAATAGCAGTAGGGAAACGGCAAGGCAGCCTCTCGGCTGCAGGAAGAACAACAGCGATGTGATGAGTAAGAATTCCTTCGACAAGAGTAGAACGTCGGCAGTCGCAGCGGGGGCAACGCCGGGCAACGGAGGCCAGAGGGGGACAACGAGACGGCCGCGTTAGCATTAGAACCTCGAAATGGACGAGAAGGGGGAGGGACAGAAGAAAAGCATGAACAACGAACGGGCAAAGCTACCAAAGAAAAGGACTTGAGTTGCGAGATCCAGGGCTCTCGAGTCCCTGAGGGGCCCGAGACATCTGAAGTGAGAGGCTTCATCACTTTTCCAGCCATCCTCCGCTCCTGATTCCCATGGTCCTTAAGACATGTGGCTTTACTGCGGCGTATCCAAAGAGATTCTCCACCTGGGCTACTGGCGTTGTAACAGTGGTCAGTAAGAGAAAGCTTGTCGCGGCTGCCCAGCAAAGCAGAAGTATTCCTGGCCTGACTGTCGTCTCGGACTCTGCGAGACTCCCGAGGGGCTAGTCCTGCCTGCTTATCCCGTCGCCTGTGTCCAGACACTCCAGTGAAGCCGCGAGCTCGGAAAAAAAGGTGGCGAAGACCAGACGATCGTTGCCAGAAAAAACCCTCAACGGAGACCTCCGTGGTACATACAGAGGAACCACGACGCCACCAGTTAATGCCCCGGCCCGCATTTCGGATGGCGAGAGAGCGTACCTTGCATGTGAACGGACCCTCCTCTCTGCCCTTCCATCCGCCGCAGACCTCCACAGGCAAGCCTGACAGTTTCACGGCTCTCATTGTTGCAGTTCGGTAGACAGAGAAAACGAAACAAAAATTCGGACGTGCCTGCTACGGGGAAGACGGAGGGTTCGGTGTGACAAATACCCGCCATGCGGCCACAGGACAGGAACACCGAAATTGGAAGCACCTGCGACCCAGTATCAATGTAAAAGCAATCGCCCCATCATCACGCTGTCCCGAATCAGACTCGACGAGAAAGAGTTAGCTGTTCTCACGTTTGCAAAGATGTGCCATCTCTCAGAAAAAAACGGTAGAGACCATACGACCCTGACGACTTCTGCGAGTCCGTGAAGGCGGGATTCGGACAGAACGCTCAACGGAGTCCTGAGCTCACAAGAAGGAGTAAGAAGCACACCGGGCTTTCAGCTGCGCCGGAGACGTCTCCCCGGGATGGCGGCAAAGGCGCACCGAGCCACAGAAGGCTATAGAACCGGGACCGACAGACCCATTCGAAGAGGGGACGGCGCTCCAGCACCTTCCAGCTACACAACAGAACGCCGCTTACACGGCTTTAGTTGCAGCAATACTTCTTCAGGGACGGGATAAGAGCAGGAGTCCTAGATGCCTTGCCAGAAGCCGATGTACATGGCTTCAAGTTAGGCATGCACCAGCGAACAGCGTGCCTGCGGATACGCCTAGGAACAAGACGTGCGGAAGAGAATTTTTCGGGACTCCGGAGAAAGCATGATTCCATGTCCGTGAAGCGAAATTAGCGGGTATGTCCGGCTTAAACTTATGAGACATCTCCGCGGGTCTTCCATGTGAATTTTGTATCCACGCGACCCTTGCGCATGTCCTGGTGGGAGGAGCATCGGGCCGTTCTGGAGCATGTGCTCCAACCACTCTAAGGCACAAACACGACGGCTTCCCCTTGGCGTTTTTGCTGCTCTGTAGACTATTTTTAGTTGCCCCGCTCCCATTTTTTCCATTTTACTAGTCGAGCTCCCTGCTGAGCCCTGCTCAGCGGCGCTCACCCCTGACCGCCTCTCAGGGTCTTGTCTCAAGGGATCCTTTCAAAGGTTTGGATGCGAGGTATTCGCCGTCCTCGTCTGCTAAACAGGTTTCGTCGGTTAGATGTGGCTCACGCCGTCTCTAAACTGAGTTTCACGCCTTGGCGAACAACACTAACTGGATTCTCGAACACCTCCTGGGGGGTCCCTGTCGGATCGAGCGTTTCTCTTGGGCGGTTTTTCCTGCTTGTGATACAGCCATCCTCGAGAGTCAGCTTGAAGCTGTGATCTGTTTCTCGCTGCCGTAGTGTTTCTGGTGTGCGCCGCTTGTCTCTTCTGCGTCTTCTTTTTGTATAAGCGGACTATCTGGGTTTCGCAAAAAAACCATCGTTCACGTCCAGAGTGTGCCCGTGGACTTCCTCTGCGCCTCTAAACGGATTCACTTAGGGGAGGAACTGCATACTTTCTGTTCTCAAGCATTCTCAGAATGCCGACGTCAGAAAACCTTGCCGAGGGTCCTCCAGGCGACACCTCACCAAAAATACCTGCTCCTCCTCAATCAGGTGGACTGGGTGACCCTGGCAATCTCCCTGTCTCGTCCGGAAGTGAGGGGAAGATTGGGGCACTCCACTACGGAGAGTCCACATCCAAGGCTCAGAGTGAAGAGAAGGACCCCGTAGAGAACCATGGAAGTGTTAAAATGATGAAAGAAGAACCACCTGAAGGTGATTCGGGACATCCTGCCAGACGGTATAGGGCGGAAATTCGGACGCCGGTGCCGCCAGTGACGTACAATGGCTGCATAGGGATTCCAGAAGAAATAAACGCGGACAGGGCAGACGCCCAATGGGGACAAAACAGGGCTACTGGCGGACCTGCGCAGGAAATCAAGGCCGGGGAAAATGGGGAAGCAGAATATGAGAATGAAGAGCCCCAGGAGACTGAACCAGCCCATGAGGATGAAGAACAAGGGCCGTCGAGGTTAAAGTTTCCCTCCTACGAAGAGTTCCTTAAGGAGGAAGAGGAAGCGGAGAGAAAAGAAGAGGAGGCTCAGGCAGACGCCGATATGGGGGCCGGGCAAGAACATAAGGGTGCCGACCTTGATGCGGCTTTCGAACTTTTCATGAACGAAGTGAAAGACATCCCCGTTGCTGGGAAACCTACGGGTGAGGTTAGCAGGGAAAATCTCGTGTGAAATAGGGTTGATCTACGTCTGCATCGATCGGCGTGTTGTTACTTTGTCCGCTCTAGCTTCTGATACAAGTGAGCCCCAGCAATGTCAGGGGTGTCTTCGTAGTTTTGTAGCCACTCCGTCGGATACTGTGCTCGAAGAATCTCGTTGCGGTTACTCCGCGTGCTCTTGGTACCTGTTGGCGTGCCTTCTGCCTAAGAAGCGCTATGATTTTTTTCTTGATTCTCAAGCCCACGGGTGTGGGTATCTCTGTCCTTGCGTTTCGTTCCCGTGTACACTCGGACATTTCTATTCTCTTTGCTCCAGTATAGACCGAGCTTTTGCTTGGTCTCGGTGACCGGAGAGAAGCAGATTCTGTACATCCGCTTCACACGACTCCACTTGCTGAGGGCAGACCTCGACACATCCGCGGCAAGGTGCGCTGGCAACTCAGGCTCGTCCTGAGGAGAAGAGTTCTTTCCGAAGTTCTCGCCAACTGTCTCCCCGCTCGGTTTTTAGCGTGATTCAATCAGAATGAATTTTCTCAGTGAGTTTTTTTCTGTATCGTGAGTGTTTTATCTGTATCATGTCCACCTGACAGGGCAGTCATTTGCCTTGAGTGTGAATGGATCTACACCAGGCCTTTCTCTTTAACTGTCTTTCGTTCTACACTCTAGGACGGGCGCGGAAAGATAAGCAGCAGGGCAATATAACCAGAAAGTTTAAGTCCTCTGATGAGGAGTGCATCCGACTCACTTGTCAAACGTTTCCTTCTCCCTTTCAAGTTCTTCTTCTTGGGCCCGACGCTACTGAGGATGACATTCGCAAGCAGTATCGCAAGGTGAGGCGTACTCACGCTCGCGCGAACGCCGCTCATGTGCTCAACAAGTGGTCGGTTGCTGCGGAAATATCGGTGGATGACCTCCGTTTACGGAGAAAACGAGTTTGCCTGCCGTCATCTTGTTCTGGGAAGAATTCGCTTGTGAACTGGGTTCTGAACCCTGTGGGGCGTACCTGCACCTGTGAAAAAGACGCTCCGGCCTTCGCTATGGTTTGTAGTACGTTGCTTCGCATTCGTCACTAAATCACCGATTCTTTCGACAGGGGTATAGTCTCACCATTGAGGGAGAAGGTTTGGTCGTCAACTGCTGCTAGTGGGTGGGTGAACTATCAACTCTCAGCTGTGGAGAAACGATACTTCCTCACCTTTCCGACAAGGTCTTCGTGCATTTCGGATCCGCTCTGGTATTCCGTTGTGCTGGATGTACTTGCACGTTTGCTTTTTCCACTCCTCAGAACAATCTTTTTTTCGTGTAGCAAAAACCGACTCGACGCAATTTTGGGTTCTTTTCTTTGATTAAATGCAGCTTTCTCTCCTAATCCACCCTGACAAATGCAAGCATCCCAAGGCCCAAGAGGCATTCCAAGGTTAGCGTTCAGTTGGTGCTCTAGTCCCACATCCCTCGTGAGCCATGCCTGCTGACAGAAGTTCAACGCACAGCAGGTGCATACATGCGTATGTGAACCTGTCTCTGCATTCGTACGGCTGTGGGTCACTAAGCGTTCAAGCCTGGTGCTTTTTGCTTCGACTGCAGGCTGCATGCTTGCACTCTCGAGCCCTCAATGTAGGAGTTCGTGAGATACGTCTTCCACTGTTGCGGAAGTAGAGATGTCCTTTCGGTAGAGAGCTCGCCCTGTTGTGTTTCGGAGTGTGTCGCCCACCCCGATTGTTCTACCCGACGCTGTCCCCCGTTGAAGGGTAGGTGAAAACGGGTGCGTTGCCCGATCTTTGTTGTGCCATGTCGCAGTGGTTAACAAGGCCTACGAGCAGCTGCAGAAAGCCGAGATGCGTGAGAAGTATCGTGATGTCATAGAGGAGGCCAAGAAACGAGTTCTGAAAGAAAATGCGAAGGAGAATAAACGGAGGCGAGCACGTGAGCAAACGAATTTGCTTTCCCCTCTCTCCTTCGCTTCTTGGCTGTCCGCCAAAAGCACGCGGCTGCGAAGAATGCTTCAGAGTTATTCGTTCACTCATCTGAGGCTTCGAAGTTTTCGGCCTGTATGGCCAGTCAAAGTTTGACCGCTATAGTTATAGAACAATCCTAGCTTCTACAGATTCATGGAACCCCCAAGTGATATCTTCAACTGAGTGACCTCTATCCCCTGCCGTTTCCTTTCTCTGTGTACTGGGTGGGCACTCCATATAGAACTTCAGGAACTTCTTGTTGTTCAGCTCGTTGCTTTGTATAAAGTGGCTGTCGCCTCCTCCTGCTGTGATGTGCGGACGCCGGGTGATCAATGTATGTTTTGTTGTGCTTCTTAGTTTTCTCTTTCAGTATGCTTTTTGTAAATCTGTGTGTTGTTTGTTAGAGAGCATTGATGTACCTCTTCTATCCGAGGATCCCGCAGAGCTTCAGGCAGAGATTATGGCCATGTGCGAGAAGCTTCTTGAGGAAACTAGGGAACGTCGTGAATATGCCGAGCGAACACGAAAGGCCAACGAGCGTTACGAACAAGAGGTACTGACGCCGTCTCTGTGATCACTGATGCATGGAGACTTCTGCAGACAGTTCGGAAACCTTCTCAGTATTCTTCGCTAGTACGGATGGAAGATTTGTCTCGCATTCTCCCGTCATGTCCACCGGCGTGTACTCAGGTCTGCATAGTCCGTTCTTGCTGGGGCGTAGTTCCTGTTGTAGTGCGTAAGCGGGCGAGAGGGGAAATGACGTGTGTGTGTGCTCGTGCGTACATGGATTCACCTCCCCTTGATGGTCTACGGTTATGCGGGGAGGCGGTACTTGTTTGCATTCTGGCTGCCATAGCGTTCTCAGTTAGCGAAAGAGCGCGCTGTGCACGAGTAGCTGACTGGTCTTTTGAGATGGGTGTCCGGCTGTGTTTGCGTTGGATCCCTACTACCTGGTAGAGAAGTCCAGGAGTAGTCAATGAGATCCCCATCTACGGACATGCGTGGCTTGGGTAATTATCACCCTTTGGTGTTCCGCTCTCAGCAACTGGAGAAGCAGGCACAGGAAGAGTTAGATAAATGCAAGGAGAGGAAGGAATGGCTAGATAAACGGGATGAACGGGTGGGAGCGTGGCGAGATTATCAGGTGAGTAGAATGTGTTACTCACCTCGGCCTCACCGTAGTCGTCTGGCATGCTCAGATTTTCACACCGAAGCAAGTTTATGCCTTTTAGTTGCGGAAACCCGGGTTCCGAACATTCGGCTATGTCGTATATATTTTTGACTGTTTTTGCCGTATGGGACAGGCAATCTTTGTGTCTCGTATAGCACACATGAACTCTGCCAGCAGACAAGTTTTCCAGTGGTTGCTGTGAAGACGAGTGATAGCATCCTTGCTACTCGGGACCTTCTCGTCGGTTGTTCCGTGTCGGCTCATGCATCCACTTCACGGAGCTCTCCTTCGTCTCCCATTAGCCAAGAGGTCATGTGTTTCCGCAGCTCACCTGGCTGTTTACCTGTTGTGCAAGTGGCCTTTTAGAGCACTGCGTTGGGGGCGACCCGGTACGTTTTACCGTAGAAGTAATGTCTTCAGCTCAGTAATCGTTCAGGAGGTGCGAGCATCGTCCCGGCCAGACAGAGGAAACACTCACGCTGCAGAGGGCCTGTTTGTTTGTGCTCCAGTATTGGCAAACTTAGACAGTAACAATAAATGGCCCAGTGACATGTGTGTGCAGTGGTGTTTCCCGCTTCCAGCTTGACGGTAGTTCGACTTAACGACCAATTTTCTTGGCGCGTCTCATGTCTGGTCATTCTTTCTGTGTGCGGGCCGGCTGACTTTTCAGGAGGCGATTCGATCGAAAGACGTGAAGCTTCAGGCGTTTACAGGAGTCAAGCACCAGCGCGAGCAACGCAAGGAAGAGGATCTTGTGAAGAAGAGACAAAAGATCCAAGGCGTGGATAATTCTTACAAAGACAACTGGCGGTGAAACTCGTCCCTGTGTTTGCAGTGTAGCTGCCTGTTTTGAAATCAGGGTTTTCTAGTGAGATTGGTCAGCGACTTTTTACGCGGTTGCTGTACTGAATAAACTCTCCTTAGCTCCACTGAGACTTTCTTTCGCAGCTTCGAAAATCCGTAAGCGACTGACTTCTGGCTGTCGGAGGTATCGCAGTGCTCATGAAACAGATTTGCCACTAGATCGGGCCGCGGCGCGCCACCGGCCCACACACACCAGTTCGAAGTACCCGGGCGTGGACAGCTGTGACAAGAAAATGGTAACTCTCTGCTATGCAGCCCCCTACTTATGAAGAGAGTGTCGCGCTTTTCGGTCGATGTTGTGGTGCCCGCTGTACAGCAACAGGTGCCACTAGATATAAGGTTCGCCAGTGCCCCGAATCGCGACAGCGGCTTGCCTTCACCGCGCCACAGTACAGAAACACTTTCAGTTGTAGAGAAGCGAACGCAGGCACGGAGTTGACACTCCGTGCGGTTACGGCGTTCGGAGTTCGCGCACGCTCCCCAAAATCCCTGGCTTCTACTAGAGTGGACAGCTCAGATTTTCTATCTAGCACTGTTTCCACAGCAACAGTGCTAGCCTGCTAGCAGAATAAGTCAGTGTACACTCTCCGCCTGCGTAGCAGGTCTAGCGCCTTCACGGCACCGTACGTCTCTTTTTTTGTACGGCACCAGGAGTCCCAAAGCCACTACACGCTACAGGGCTCTTGCCACTGTAGGCAGTACTCTTAGCCTGTGACAGCATTACTGAATCCGCTCACCGACTGGTTATTGCCCGAGTGAGCACTGTATCTTTGCGGGCATATCAGATGCCGGTGGGCGAAGCAGCCCGCGTAAGTTTTCTGTTGTCGTTAGAAACTGACGCCAGGCGTTCCGAGACGTCGTCGCTTGAAAAGTCGATGGACGCCCTTCCGTGTGAGTGAGGTCCGACTGCCGAACGCTAGTATGCTTCTCTTCAGTTTGCAGCCAGCTGCGCAACACTACGGGGATGCGATATGCTGTGCGGAGAGGAGAGGGCTGGGAGGGTCCCATCCGGCTAACCAATAAACAAACCTTGAATCCGTGGGTCCCTGCGGACCTGCCCGCGATGAGGGTATACTACGTTTCTCAGCTGGTGTGTTCGTGGGAACTGGAAGTAGACTCACATGGACGAGGCTGTCATACGCGTGGCACCCACACAAGTGACAGAGTAAAAGGAAGGAACCTGATCCTGTGCCTTCCCGGATGGACTGTGGGTTTTACTCTAAGACTAGACATCCTGGTGCTCCTTGTGGCCGGGCTCATCTGCACGAGAACAAGCTCGTCAATTCTGAATTCCTTCTGCATGCGTTCGCGGTCCAGAAGCGCGACCAGGCTGCAGTGTCCGCGGCGTTCCGGCAGGCATTCATCCATCCTTTTTAGGAGGTGATGGCGTTTTGCGTCAATCGCAACCGAGCCTTTAACGTACGTTGCGGGACGCCTCCGTCGTACAGCCGCACTTCGGGGCCCGAGAGCAAGCGCCGCTCGGGTTGACCGTTTTACTAGTTAGCGGCATTGCTGTTGTCCGTTGAACTGACTGCTGTTCCGAAAAATTCGTGCGGCCAGTCCACCGAAGAGAACGTGTATGCGTGCAGCTCCAGCTTGTGTAGCCACTCGTCCCCGTACAGCTGCAAGGAGACACACCGCTGAAGAGTTTTCCTGTCTCTTTGCCGGAGGAGTCATGAGGTGTAGCGGAGTGCTTCTTGCTCTCTATGGCCTTTCTGCAGTACAGCAGTGGGAAAAATGCAATGCCACCACGGTAGGCATATTGTTCCGGAGGAGCTCACCCGTCAGTACCCGTCACTCTCTCTGCTGTTCGAGTGCATGCGGAAGACGCTGTTTCTGCCAACACATTGGGAGGTTATAAGCGCTGCTCGGAAAGACTTGCAATTGCCAGAGAGATCTCACTCTTCGTCTGAGAAGCAAGAAGGAGTAGCAGGCGGGCCTTCAACAGACAACGATGGGACACCACGTCATGGGCATGCCGTGAGCAAAAACCGCGACGTATCCGAACTGTCGACTCCAGGAGATTCTCAAACGCCTGCTTCACTAGGCGGAAGTTCGTCCTGCTCTGCGCGTCCGAAGACGACAAGACTGAGTCCCTCAGAGGCGTGGTGGTGGCTCTGCTCGAACCCGGCATCTTTCCCCTTCTATGAAGTCTTCACGTACGCCCCTCTTTTCTCGTGCTGTTTCCAGAAAGGCCAGGCTAAGTTGTATATCAGCTACACTGCATGCTAGGGAACAACACACGGCAACATAGTCAGGTCAGGTGCACTCTTTATCAGGGCAGCTTTTTTGGGATGTACAAGGGTGTGCAATCATCACGTCGCCGGATATGCCAGCTGCCCGTCGACGCCTCATAGGCACTCGCCAGTTTTATCCAACATTACGGTAGTCTCTCCCGTCCTTACTGCGTCGCCTCGCACTGGCGCGCGAGCTCACTGCTTTTGCGTTCTTTGTGGCCTGCTACACAGCCAGACCAGGGATGCTCATCAACTCACAATGCATTCTTGTAGCGAAAATGTAACCACACGTGGACCTGTCACGTTTCTCACAACAGAGCCTACATACGCGGACAGTACCGTACCGCCAGAAGGGTTGCCATGAATCGATTAGTCGCAATGACCTTGTATTATCGATCGCACAGGCAAGAGACCATTGATTTCCTGGCGCACTACCTCTGCAGGCGCGTATGCCATTACTTTTACGCCCTTGCTGGATCGGAGAATCACCCGTCGTGTCTCCAGGCATACAGGGTTGACGGGGCTATGTCTGCCAGTCCGTGCGAGATGGGTTTCGATGGAGCCAAAAAGAGTTCAGCCGAGTCATCACAGACGAGAGACGAGGAGTTCCAGGGTAATGTCAGACCTTGCGAGTCAAAAGAGGGGGGGGAAACGGGACCCGCGAACCGTGATGGAGGAAGGAGAAAAAGAGAGGGTGTTTGGGAAGCTACTGTCATTCTTGGTCCGCGTCTTCCGGATTCGCGCGATAGCGTTCGATGTACCCTGGGAGCGACAGAATCTGAATCGGGAAGACACCTGTTTGCGGAAAAGTCCCGGACTGTGTCGTTTACTCCAGTCCGTATCCTTGAAATTGGCTCAGGCACGGGTCTCCTCGCGTACCATTTGACCGCGACAATGGACAAACTGCTTTCTGCCCAGTCGATCGACGGTTCTCCGCCGTTGAACTCTCTTGGCTCGTCCGGAATAGTGCCACCGGGTGACCGTCCGGAGTTTCTTCAACCAGACGAAAGAGAACCAGTGGATCATAAGCACGTCTCGCGAAGGGCCCCGGAAAGCCGCCGATTGTACACTTACGTGGCTTGTGAGGCACGTAAAGAAGGCCTCGAGTGTCTGTATGGCCGAACAGTACGAGATGACTTTCGAAATATTCTCGGTACTATAGCCCCTCATATTGTAATTTGTTCCTGGATGCCCTTTAACATCGACTGGACTGGGTTCTTCAGGGATTTTGACCGGGCACGACAGGCAATTCCACGAAGAATACACGGTCAGAGAAGAGAGGCTGTTACCCACACGAGTCCGGAGCCTCTCTCCACGGATGGTGAACAACGCGGCCACGGAGGAGACGACGGACAGAGCACGGCACAGCAAGATTTTGAAACACACCCTCTCACGAGTCAGTCCTCATGCGCTCATGGACACGCACGAGCTGAAGGCGACCAATCTCGCTGGAACGGGCGAGAGGCTGTAACCCCAGGCCGAAGGGGAGTAGAAGAATACATTTTGATCGGACATGGAGAATACGGTCTCGTGGGCAAACCGTAAGTCCCACGCTGGATACGTTGGGACCTGACATTAGCCGTTGCCATCATTTTCAAAACCATCGCAGAATATGTATGACCTACCGTACATGCTTGTGCTGAGATAAAGCCATACCGCCCAAAGCGAACCTGGTTGTATGCTGTATCAGAGAAGCATGCATCCAGATTGAGGGGTGGGACCAGGAGCGGGAAAAAGGAACCGTCGCACTAAGTGAGGTCGGAGAAACATTCTGGCCTTCTACGATCCAAGAAATCGTGTACCCGCATACATGGATATACCAAGGCTATCGCGGTTATTAGTATCCTCGTTACAACGTAGTTTTTGTGTGATATCCGGCACATAAGGCCATGGTGTTTCTGCGGCCGCAGAGCAAAAAGTTTCTCGGTTTCCCTCCTCGTTGCACTTTGCGCCTTGCAAGCAGAACGGAGACGTGGGGAGTTCGCGAGCTAACTGATGCACAGCTTCCACACGGCGTGGAGTACACGTCGGCTTCGATTGGTGAAGCTCAGCAGTCGCCCGAAGCAGACAGTTCCAAGCGTAAAGCGGCGAAGACTAACATAGAAGGAACAGCGTTGCTGGGACAATTTCCGAAGTCCAAGACGAACGAACCGGCGACCCAGCGCTTACCCACAGAACAGGAACACGGGGGCGCGAGTCGACGCGGTAAAAGAAAGCGAGGCCGGGCTGAATTTTTAGTGCCAGCCAGATCGAACGCCGGACACGAGAAGGCAGATCAACGCGGGACCCGGTCAGGGGGAGCCGCTGCAAAGAACGCGCAAGACGACCGAAAGAATTACTGCCACATTCTGTCTGAGCCAGTCAGGAAGCAGGTGCTGAATTCGTCGGATGCAAAGGAAGACTGCCCGTCACCTGTTGAGCCGTACAGGCACCAAGGACACGGAGTAGTTCTCCTGCCGCGTGAACAGCGGCTATACTGGCGTGAGGGGTACGCGCGGGTGCACTTGAAAGACGCAGATGGTTCGTGGCAGTGCAGCCGGTTTGATAACATTGAAAGCTTGGCGAATGCCGGTTGCAGCTCTTCTAGAATATCGGTGTTCAGGAAACGGATAGAGAAAAGCTCTTAGCAGTCCGTCACGGGAAAAACAGAGAGCGGATCTCGGTGCCCGAGGAGTTTTGATCAACGGCGGACACGCCCCCAAGCGCAGCACGTAGCGAGCCACCCGAGACCGAAGTGTACATTCCTGTTCACGTGTAGGTATGAGTCGTAGCGTTCATCCGAGCGTTCGAGGCAGCACGCTACGAAATGAATCAAGTGCCCCCGCTTGCAGATATCATCCCGGAGCATGTGCTTTCTCTGCAGTTCGAATGTCAGGAAATGCGAGCTAGAGAACTGTCAAACTGACGGCAGATATGGTTTGCGCCCGCTGACAAGTGGTAACAAGACGGAAGCGGGAGCAGTCATTCTCGTTATGCCCCTTCGATAAAGCAAAAACAAAGGAACCACGCTGTCGTCTAATCAAACACCGGAACCTGACTTCCGTCGCATCTGCAACGTCGGCCGTGAGCTTCCGCCGGGGCACAGTAAGCTCCGGTTCGACACTCCAGGCGGATGCCCAACAACCTCCTTTGGAAACGGAACTGTTAGCAGAAGGTACACGACGCTGTCGCTCTGAACAACAGTCCCAACCGCGAACAACCGCATCTAAGCCGTGAACACTTCAGCTTACGGCTTGATACGTGCTCTACCCAAACCCACGAGCACCAGAAAACGCCCTGGCGTTGTCCGCACGATCCACCACGTTTCGCCCTGGATTACGAGCGGCCCTTGGCGGACACCGCTAGGCAACGCGTGGTAAATCATTGATTTTTGTTGCCTCTCCTAGACGCCACTGAAGGATTCCTACCGTGGACCTGGAGTATCCGGAAGACCAAAACCACTCTAGCTCCGGAAGGTTCTGGAAATGCTGGCTGCGACGCGGCATCCTTTCTCTCTGCTTGCACTCGCGCACCCACGACTGTACAGGGAGAGGAGCGTTGGTCTCTATAGTCGGAACTGAGTGGGAGTGGTTAAAGTCCTGGAGTACAGCGCTGAAGAAACGCACGAAACGGGGAAGGAGTCACAACCACCGCAGGGAACCGCTCGGCTGACCGCTGATTTGCGGCGAGACTTCGTCCATTTAGCGGGCGTAGATGCTCGGTCAGCTCGGCATGCGCTAGTGATGGTGTCAGTCAGTCTGCAAGCCTACCGCAAACCACGGGAAAGCACAGCGCGGCGGTGCGTGATGTCCGACCAGCCAGCCCACCGGTCCATTCTGCGGACAGGGGACCGCGCCCCTACCACCCCATAATGGTTCAGCGGCTTATGCTCAGTCCGCCCTGTACTGGTTAGTTGCGAAAGCGGGCGCCAGGCTGGGACCATGGCGCAGAGCCAGATCGCGGACGGGGGGCGGCTGGAAACTCACCCGCTGGTGCTCCACCGGCACCAGTTCGCAACCATCACGCGGCAAGGACCACCGAGAAAGTGAGGGGAAGATTCTTCTGTACAAAAACTGCATACGTCCTCCTCAGAGATATGTTACTTTGTCGTGGCGTACATTGATCCGGTAGGCTTCCTTTGAAGTCTTGTTTTTACTGCGCGCAAAGCTTTACCACCCGTACTGAGCCAGCAGCTGGCGTGGCTCCAGCCCGGTCCGTGGAACCGGGAGGTAGGGGGTACTGTACCTTGGTTGCGAGTGTAGTCTAGAGGTTGGTAAATATCGGAAGCCTTTGTGTTGGAAATATTAGCGCAGTCTTATGAGATTTTGTAGCTTCAAAATTATCGGCCTTGCCTTTAGACCCATTGCAGATTGAATTATCGTTTGTTCGCCGGTCGTGGTCCATTGACTGACCAATGGACAATAGGTGAACCTGACCAACGGTAGACAGGAAAATGGTATTTTGGCAAGCGCTTGGTTCTTTTTGACGCGTACGTTTTTTTTTTCAGTGGCATAGTGAAGAGTTTTTCTCTGGCCGAAAGTGTGGGTGATAGCGTTCGGCTCTCCCTGGCGGGCTGTTTTTTCGTCGCGCCCCGTTGCGCCTGCTGTTAGTTTTTGTGCAAGGAAGGCAGTTCTTTTCCTGGGTCTTTTCGCCATTAGGAAGCAAGTCGAAGCACTGTGCCTTTTTCTTGCGGTGAAGCATGGAAGGAAGACGTACCTCGTGTTTTCTGCGCCCGACGGGTGGAGGGGGGGTATGAAGGCTGGGGCGTGCCGAGCAGGCGTGAAACGAAGTCGTTTTATTGTCATGTTTCACAGCTGTAGCCGGATATCCATTTGTACCTGCTTTGCGTGTATTCTCCTTGGGAGTCTACATAGCACGCAGTAGTATGCTGGTGTAGGCGTTTGCTTCTTCGCTTTGATAGTCGCGTGTTGGTTGATTGGTCTGGGCGCGGTCGGACACTCCGAGGGTTTACAGGGGCCTGCGGATCCGTTGACCCGTACAGCCGTCAAGTGTAGTTGGCGAGTTCGTTCACGTGGTTTTCTTCTCCTGGGGACAGTGTGTTGATGTTTTATTTGCAGCACTCAGTTTTGTCGATGCACGCCGCGTGCTAGTGAGCCTCCGTGTAGTAGTGAGTGTAGCGGAGTCAGAGGGCGCAGTGACAAGGCTCCTCGCCTGTCTGGAAGCTCCGTAGCCAGGAGGAAGCTCAGAACAGCCACCGGTCGTACCGGTTGGTACTGTGGAAGGGGAAGAGTGTTTTCGTGCGAGCACGTATGAGCTGCACAGGGCGTGTGCGTTATCCTTGGAAACGCATACTTGCTGTTGCGGCGAAGGCCGAAGACATAGAAGCTGACGAGTTGATTCATGGTTTCGTAAGTCGTCACCATAAAGGAACCGGGTCTCGTTCGTTTTCATCGATCAAAAGCCTTCCGTTATATCGTTGGCAGAAGGGTTCACGGGGTAGAGTCTTGTGTTTGGTGGAGACGTGTTTTGCCGTGGCGGCAGCAGTAGAAGTTCCAAGCTGTCACAGGGGGGTTTTTTCAACATGCTAGGTCGTCGTTCGTACGACCGTTTGCTGCGGTCTGACAGTGGGGGAGCGTATGGGTCGATGTCCTTTGACCCCACCATGGCCAATCTGCTTAGTCGAACCAGTTCTCACGGACAAGACGATTTGTTGTCGAGATTCTCGTCTCTCTCCTCTAGGGGCTCAGGTGACTTTGGGGGGTCCCGCGACTTCTTTGTCCCGTCCACGACACCTTTTCTTGTTGAAAGTCAGCTAGCGGCTACCCCTTCTGCGGTCATGCGTAGCGAGGAGCTCTTGAACGACGGAAGGAGCGAACGAGGCGATGATGAGCTGGCATCGGCTGAGCGGAGTGGGCGTCAGGGACTCGACGGGACAGACAGCAACCCCAGCTGTGGCGGTTGTGTTGCCCCGGATTCCGCTTTCAGGGGAGCGGGGTCCTCGGAGCCGGACCATCCGGTGGCGTTGTTCTGCAAGGAGGAGCCAACAGAGTTCGGAGGAGTCCAGTCAGAGACAGTGAGTGTACTTCGCGCAACATCAGCACAGGCCGTGGTTCGCAACTTTTTTTTCTTGGTGGGAACGCCAGTTTTGGAAGTGTAGTTGGGACGCCCTTGGGTGTGAGTCGAGTTAGCCATCAATTGGGCGACGAACAGCTTTTGTATGCAAAGAAGTCGTCTGGTAGGTACCGGCGTGGTGGACTTTCACTACATAGCTGGGATCAGAGCTTGACTACGGACTACCGTTGTGGTAACTATGCCTGAGATACGACATCAGAGCCCGATAGGAACAGATTATACAGTGATTATGTGCGCTGGAGCGAGCTCGTGTGTTGTTTTTCAGGGGGGGCCGCTTCCGTTTTTTGGTGAAGAGTCAGCGGTGGCGTCGCGGATAGAAAATGCCACGAACTCAACGAACATTGAAGGCATGCAGACTCCGTCGTTCGCCGCTTTGGACTGCTGTTCAACTATGAGCAGCATGGAGAACCTGCTGGTTCAGACAGGTGGCGGAGCGTCCATGCATTTGTCGGGACGTCGGTTTTGTGGAGAGGTTCCTCAGATGGCGTCAGCGGCAGGATCGAGCGGCAGTAGTGTGCCCAATGGAAGTGTTGAAGGGTACTTTTCAACGGGTTGCCAGCAGGTGCCCGTAGTTGCTCCGGTGGTGTCTGCCAGTCAGACCGTCGAATGTTCAACCCCGTGGCAGGGATCAGCAGGCATGGCGTTGGCTCCAGAGCAATACGGTTTGCTGTTTCAGAAGCAGCAGGTTGAGGGGCCTGCTGACCGGCAGAAGTGGGATCAGGTCACAGGGCAGTACCAGACAGGAGGAGGTCCTGGGGGGGAATACCTCATCCTTCGGGGACCTTACCAGTGGTCTGGAGAGTGGGTGATGCGTGGCCAGCAAGGGGGAGGAGCGGAAGCAGCAGATTCGTCATTGAGTTTTGAGGGAAACCCTCCAAGCTTTACCAGTGAGCCGCCGACCTCAGGAGTGGCTATGGAGAGCGCTGACGGTAGGTGAGAGTAACGTTTGGTGGTCTGGTGAGGCAGCGGTTTTCATTTTTCGAGTAGGGTAGTGGTTGGGTTCGCATTATCCCCAGATAGAGGCGGAGGCAAATTCTCCCTCGTGTAGAGTGACCGCGAAGGGGCTGACGGAATGTTGGAGGCGAAGCAGAGCACAACCGCTGTTGGTGTTAGACTGTTCGAGAGCCAGTGCGCCGCAGTGCGTTGTCAGGCGCTAGCGGTAGTTGTAATGTATGTGAGCAGTTAAGTGGCACGCACCCACGCTGATGTTGCAGTCTCGGTTTCGTTGTGTGCTGCTTCTCTTGTGGCGTTGTGCGAAATTGAGTCTTGCATGGTGTCTTCTCTTTTACAATATGCAGTGGTGACTGACGGGCAGTTTTCAGGCGCTCTTTCTGAAGCCGTGTCCCCTACGTCGTCCACTTCGACGAACATAGGTTCCGTAGTTCGGCGCACGGGGCTGGATGGAGACGGGCTGACAGACTATTCTTCGAAACTCGGTGGTTGCACGAGCTTGTCTCCCGCTGTCAGCGTCGGAGTGGGTACCTCACCTGTTTCTGTTCACACGCCGAGCGGAAACACGACGGCGGTGAACTCAGGGGGAATCACGTCAGAGGGGAGCTGCAATGGATCACAGGCGGCCCCGGATGAGACGCCCGGAGCGCTGACGCTGCCGCATGTGACAAGCAGCAGTGGCAGTAGTGAGGCGGGTGAGATGCACTCAGAGAATGAGGAGAGGTCAATGGAAGAAGGAGAGCGGTGCATTACTGAGCTTACGAGGGGGAACAGATGCATAAGGGGCGCACCTCGCGCGACTGTTCAGCAACTGTACGGTCAGACGTACGACCTTGAGGCGCTGGCACTGGAAATCGATCGCACTTCGCTAGATGCTTTAGACACGGGAGAAATAAGAAGGGATTACTATCCTGGAGTCAAGTTCCCAGTCGGAGACCTGGGACGCAAGTTGCTGCTAATTGCCGTGAGGGAAAAAATGGAGGTGAGCTTCCAAGAGGAACATCGTTCTCGTTTAAAAGTGCTCGTGTGTACAGGTGTCGCCACGCCCTCTGGGAGTCAGGGATCTGAGGTCATGACGTAGTGTGTTCTAGAGTGCGCGGTAGCGGTTCTCGCTTCTGTTCTGGATACGATGCCTGAGCCGTGTCCCAGGTAGGCGTAGGTGTGAAAGTCGTTTCTAGCATGTTCCCTCGTGTTGGGGTCGGCGTGATGAACCGTGTGATGAGTGATGTCACCGGCTGGTTCCGAGCACTGTGCGTGCGGTGCAGGCGGGCACTTGTGGGCAGCTAAAGTTTCTGACACTTACTGATCTTTTCCGACTCGCTCACGAACTAGGCATGTGGAGCTTCGCGTTGAAGGTGTCGATGGCGTACAAAGCTGGAGGGTTACGTATTCCGAAGGGCGGACTAGGAAGCGGCGGCAGAGGGGGGAGTAGAGATGAGTTGTGGTTCGCTAAGGAGACGAAGCGCCGTCGCAAGGGCCGCAGAACGGGACGGGCGAAGACGAAGAGCGGCACTTTGCGTGCAGTGAAAGCAGAGGACATTGATTGTTCGGATCAAGAGCTATGAAAGGTGCGCGGAGTGGCCATGTCCTGATACTGTTCCAGAGTGACCGAGCGGGTGTTGAAAGTTTCGAGTGTGCTTAAGCTCTTCTTCGCTTTCCTCCAGATGTCCTGGTTGTTCTGAAGCTGTCACGATCCGATTTCATCAAGAATTGACTCTCGTCTTTCGCCGTGTGGTAATAAAAGCTTAGGGGGCAGCTGTTTAACCCGTGGTTAGTATCGGTGTTTTCGCCTTGGCGGGGTCCCCGGTGATTGTGTCGTGTGTTTGGCTCTCGCGGTCGTGGTGACCGTGGTGCCAAGCCGGGTAATGTTAGTAGTTGTGTTTTAACAGGGAACGGTGCAGCTGGGGGTCAGTCACCTCGCCAACCGTTGCTATTCCATCGGGCAACCACTTTTTCGCGTAGAGAGCCGTGCTGCTTCCGTAGTCGCCTGCAGCTCTCATTCTGCTTTTTTGTGTCGACTCGTGGACGACTGAGGTCAATGACGATTGTTGAGCCTGTGAAGCCGCGGGACACTTCGAAGCGTTTCTGTGGGGCCGTATGAAGTACGCGTCTCGGGACAAGCAGGATCTGAAGAATTGTGTGACCTGTGGTATTATCGAAGTCCAGTCTCCTGAAGATAAGACGACGGGTGGCTGCAATTGCCAAGACAAATCACACTGGGACATCCGAGGCGGAAAAGACTTCGCTGCTGTTCCGATAACAGTTGCGAGAGGTGCCGCAGAGGCTGCAGGTGCAGCCTCCCCATTACGAATTGAGTAGCCGTGGTCAGAGTAGCGTAGCGGTTTTGCCCGTTGTGGGCCACTGGCGCCTGTTGTACAGTCCATGCTGTTGTCGGAGGCGGAGAAAAGAGAGGTCGCCAAGGGTGACAGTCAGTGTGACACAATTGTCATGGAGCGTAGCACACGCCGAGACGCGGCCTGATTTGGAAGGGGGGGCCAGCCGCAGCGGCGGTTGATACCAAACGGCCCTCGTGTTCAAGGTAATGTCCGGTTGCTGCTTTTCAGTCGTCTTCTCGAGTAGCAGTGGAAACAGCCGTATGAGCACACTTCCTTGGGAGAGGGCCATTCGTGTAGGGGACATCTCCAACAGGACACTGCAGCGTTACAGACCGGCGTCGCTGAAGAGAGACAGCTTGAAGGGCGGCAGGTGGGCCGAGGGCTTAGCATACGTGCGCAGGGCTTCACGTGAACGTTGTGTGGGCTGAAGGCTGCCCTTCTGAACGGCATGATCGGAAGTGTCTAGTTTGACAAACACGGCCAGTGCCAAACAGCCGACGGCATCGCTTGGATTTGACCCGAAGCCGGTTTCAAATGTGGGGTCTAGCGTACCGCAATGGTCAGAGAAATCTCACCTGGTGGGGGACGCAGGTGATGACGTCAGTTGCTTAGTTTGAAGCTTTCGGCAGCTGCTTCACTTTTTGCGGACTGAACTCGGCTGCAGAGGTACTGTCACAGACTGAGTCAGTCAAGACTGTCCGGCTTCCACCTGGCATGCATGCGCTTGGACAAACGAGAAACCGAGCATCTTTGTGGTATCCAGAAAAGACATCTTGCTTATCGATCTAGTGCTCTTTCCTCCTTCGCAAGGCGGCATCTAAAAGTTGCTCCAAACGGGGAACTCAGAAATGGCTCGCCGGGCCGAGGGTCGTGCCCATCGATCGAAGCCCGGGCAGCAGCGTCTCGATACAGCGGGGCCTGTTGTCTCGTGCCGCGGAAAGCTAACTTCTGTTATCTGATGCCCGGGCGGACCTGAACCTGTGGGTCGCCCGTACTTCTCCAGCCGGGATTTCTGTACGAGGCCATCGTTGCTGCTTTGGTGTCTTAGGGTGCTCCGGCTCCCATTCGTTCATCTTGGTGTTTTATCTTCGCCACATCACATGCGGACCACCAGGGGGGTTAAATTCTCCGAGGAGGCGGCGAGGCGTGATAGAAGGGGTCTTTTGCATAGCTCTGTCTGCGCGGTCTACCAACGATTCAGTCGCACACCCCTATGATCGCGTTTCTTTGCGACCGGAGCCTGGCGTCGACTGGTACTGTTTTTTCCCACGTCGCCGGCCGCAACACAGCTTGTTCGAAGGAGTTTGCAAGTAGGAGGCCCGGCGCGTCTTTCTCGCGTTATTCACACCACTTCTGTGCATACTTCATACCCCCAATTATTTTCATCACTGGGTCCGTGTGCTTGTGCTCGGATCAGTTCGAAGACCTTTTCGTGCTTTATTGTCAGTCACTGTCAATGGGATCCTTCCTCTGCTGTTCCCGCTCAGGCTGTCAGCGGCGGTGCCATCCAGTTCATGGAGCCGCAGCCCGGCGCAGCAGACGAGCGCAGCAAGCGTTAGTTTTGGGTAAGAGCAGCCCGGGCCATGTCCACGATCAGTCTTTTCTTGACGGTGGCATGGCGAGACGCGAACCCCCCGTCTTCATCCCAGACACACCTTCCTCTACTTCGCCTAGAGACGACCAAGGCTCAGCCTGCTCGGCTTCCAGGCCGTTTCGATGACTGCATGAGTCGAGATTCAGCCGCTTCAGACGCTACAAGGATTTCGACTCCGCCCCCGCATGTGTCGAATAGGTTGTGAACTATTTGTTATAGAAGTGGCATCGACAACAAGCTTCTTCCGCTGTCCTCAAAATTACGAAGCAATCTTTCCTTCTTCTCAGCGTCACATCTTTCTCTCGGGGCGCCCGTGTATATTGCGGTCTATCCCCTCGTATCCGCAGCTTAGTGTCCTCTTCAAAAGTAGAGAGGTGGTGTTGAGTGCTGGCCGACTTCGAGTTTCAAGGCGGTTGATTGTTGAAGCACTTGACAGGTACAGCAGGTGCGAAGGAATATGACGTAGACTAGCTGTTGGTGTCACCTTGGTGCCTTCACTCCGGGGAAGGTAATTCGTGTTACGCTTGAGGACCTTCATGACATGTGTGTATGGCTCCGGTGGTGCTCTATGCCTGCACCTGCTGGCATCCCCTTTTGATGAATGGAAGAGTACAGACCGGCTGACCCTGCGTCTAGCAGCACGACTCCTGGCTTCGGTTCGTTCTTGATATAGCTGCTCTTCGCAGTTCGGATAGCGTAATGATTTTTGGTGTGGAGGCTGCTTTCCTTCCTGAGGGAGACTTCCCGGTCTTCCCGGTCTTCCTCGATCTTCTTAGGCAGGGGCACTGCCTGAGAGGAGTGCACGGACGAATCAAGGATGGGACACCTCTTGTGTCGTCGGTGCACCCTGTTTGTCTTCCTTGGTTTCAGTGTCATTGTTTTCGCGTGCTCGGATCGATGGCAGACCGTAACTGTAACGGTTCGTCACTCTAGAGTCTTTCATTTGGTTTCTCTCGTCTTTCCTGTGTCTCTTTTCTTCGTTCCCGCATTTACTGGGGTGCTTTTCGTGCGCCGCTCCTCGGGGGTGTCGTCCCTGTCTGTGACGAAGCTTGGTCTTTTATTGTTTCGCAATGTAGTTTTTCTCTTTGCGAGCTTACTGTTTCTGGTCCTTGTGAGGGGGGAACGCATCCGTTGTGGGGTGGGTCACGTTTCAAAGCCCCCGCCCTCGCCGCCTTGTTGTGCTCACGGTGGTCGGAGGCCTGCAGCAGTGTCGTCCTTTTCCCACACTCCTTTCTTTTCATTCCCTGATTTTTCTCCCGGCCTCTCTCGAACTGTCAAACCCAGGCCGACATCAGCTGACAGTTTCCTCCAAGAGTGCTTACAGCACGACGCAGTTGAGAGAGGCAACGATGCTGCTGCTTGTCCAGCGAGGAAGAGGATCACTCCTACAGGATCATCGCCGCATTGTTTCGTTTCTAGTGTGACGGCGGGAGTGAACTATTCCCACAGATCCGGTCCCGTGGCCTCAAAAAGCATCTCGTTTGGAAGGGCGCAGGCATCGCTGCCAGCCCGTCCCGTTGGGTTACCTCACCCAGTGTGCCGTGTCGTTTCATCGTGGACGGTGCTGCCGGTAGCACACGGGAAGGAAAGAAGAGCAAAAGGAGGCAGAAAGCACAGCCTGGCTGCCGAAGGTTGGGGGGTGGCAAAAACACGACAGCGTGAGTGTCCGTTTAATGCGCTGCATAGTCTCTGCCTTGTTCGTTGCACAGGAAGGGCTGAGGGGGTCGGGAAAGCAGACGAGGAAGGCGGTGGGAGGACAGGGCCGATCGAAGAAGACCTAAAAATCGAGTTTTTGCAGGAGAGAACTGGAGTAGACAAGATCGGACAACGAGGGGATCCGCGTGGGAGAGAAGATGGCGAGGTCGCAGGACACACAAGAGAGAACGTGCCCAGCGTGCCGCTGAGCAAGGTAAGGTGCACTCTATATACAGAGAGGAACAAGCCATGCACTGACGTTGGTGAACTGCGGTTAGGAAAGGCGTACAGCGGAGATGGGAAGGGGGGAGAAGACGACGAGAGCCGGAGCCCTCTACAGCCCCTCTCCTGTGTGTCGTTTCACGCCGGAGACCAGCGGAAAAGTACTTCTATGTCCCCTGTTCCTCTCCGTTCTGTGTCTGCTTTTTCTTCCACGGACGCAACTGCTACACCCCAGGGATGTCAAGTCAGGCATGCCCGAGGTCATGTTGGGAATTTCACAGGGATCCCGACATGTAAAGGCTCGCCTGGAGGGGTAAAAAACGCTGACGACCAGCGGCATGAAGCTACGAGTTCTTCCTTCCCTTGTGCCTCGGTTTGCTCCCCTTCCGCTTCCTGTCTTGGTGGGCCAGCCTCATTTTCCGCCCCGTCGTCCGCGTTCCCAGAGAAGATTTTCTTGCATGCTGCCATAGGGGCGGCTAAGTCGGAGCGGGGGGACTGGTTGCAGGTACTCCAGCACGTTCGAGACGCTGTACAAACTCTTCACGCCGCTTTGGATCGTGAGGAGTCCCTATTGCTGTCCCACTTTTTTCGCGCTGGTGAAAGGTCGGGGTTAAGCATTGCTGAAAGGGCTTGTGTGCGTAAAGGTCGCGACGGGTTGTCATCTCGTCTTCGCAGCTTTATCAGTTCCGTGAACGTTCTCTTCGTGTTGCTCACATCGCAGGAAGCAGGGGTCGACCATCACGATGAAAACCCTATAGAAGAGCGACTGCTGAAGTCTTTCATAGACTGGGGGTCTACCGGACACCCTTCTCACTTTCCTACATCTGTCCCTTCTCGAGGGTCTCCAACCCACGCGCCTTCCGTGAATTCTCACGAGCGACATAGGCCGTCCCACTGCCACCCCCTCGGAGACAGTGCTGACGTGCTGAGTGCGGTTGGGCTCGAGAGTAACTCGCAAAAGCAAGCGGGACAGAATGAAGCCGAGGTTTCTCCTGAATGCTTGGCGACTGAGTGCCTTTCTAAGTCTCACGTTGAGGGCGTTTTCAGAGCTGCAGCAGAAGGTCAAAGGATCCGATCTTCACTTTTAGTTGCCTTACGTGTGTACACGCAGTTAGGCCAGCTCCAACGAAGACTCATTCGTTTCTGGAGACTTCAGCGCCGTGTTGTTGAGAGTTCGCAGTGGCGTGACATTTTGAAAAATGCCTCCACGAGTGGAGCGGCAGGCGATAATGGACGGTCGGATGATGCAATGCAGTCTCACCAGAGTAGTGCTGCCCTTGCTCAGGCCACGGCAGATGAGCTCAGGGGTCTGCTGCCTGCTCAGAACACGCCGGCTAACTCCGTACGGGTTTGGGATGACTGGCCACATTTCAAAGAAGATGTGCCCCAACAGGTTGAAAAGAGGTTTTCAGAGAATAATTTCAAGCAAGAAGTAGAGGGAGGAAAAGACACTGTAGCTTCTCTGAACAGTTCCGGAGGAAAAGAATTTTCCGAAGACGATGTAGTGGGGAAGAGAGCTGTCGGTTCGACAGCTCCGGAGAAGGGCGACCCTGCTTCAGGTGGCCACTCCAGTGTGTACGAGACAGTTTCTGTAACGACTTTATTCCCTGTAAGCGCTTGCGTGACGACGGCCCTTTTATCTTCCTTGGGAGACTTGTGTAGCAGCTGCGGCAGTGGAAGTAAGAAAGCTGTTTTCTCAGGTCGCGGCTGTCCGAACGGTGTTTGGCTCGTACCGCTTGTTGTGACCATCTGGCAGGATGCGAGAAATGCGCATCACACATTACTTAGGCTGTTGGCCCAACAGCAGAAGAGACGGCAAGGTGCCCTCCACCCATGGCGACCGGAAATGGGCGATACTCGGGCTGCAGAGATGGACAGAATACCACGTGTAGGCGCATCTTGCGGCGTGACACCAACGCGGGCAGCTACTACGGGAAGCGTTACAAGGAAGTCAGGGCCGGGAAGTACCTGTGGCGGACGCCCGCCGGATATGCAGTGGAAGAGTCAGTTTGGAGAACGTGCAGCAGAGGGCCGAGTCCACGTGGTGAAACCTTCTAAGGAAGCCCCTGCCATCGTTCCTTGCGACGACATACGGAAAGACCGAGTGGTTCACAGCTCCATGCGTGACTTTGAGAAGTCAGGAGAGCAGGGACATCAAGGAGGCGATGCAAGTGACGTGGTTTCGCTCACAAAACAGGTCGCGGCTTTTGGAGAGACAGGAGAAAGGGAGGAGCGAACTGCGTGGACTGAGCATGGTTCGGGAAGCAGAGACTTCGAGGACGACAAGGATGAGAGTCCCGACGTAGCGCTTGGTGGCCTTGAAGCCGCACAGGACGACAATCCCAAGGAGAGGCGTCAAACGCAGAGAGCGCCTCCTAAGACTGTCCTTGATGTGGCAGCCTGCAATGCGTATATGAACGTGCTCGCCAGGTGCAGGGCTAACGCGTCATCTAGTGCGGCGGCAATGTCCGTGTTTCGGGAGGTATGCGGTAACCGTTGTGTGCTTCTATTGCTTGTTTGTTAGCAGGTCCTTACATCCATGTACGGACTTGTGCGGACTGCGTGTGTTCGAATATGGCATTACAAACGTAGCCTTCAGCACGAGCTGTCCGACTGTGCCAGTTGACAACTCTCATCACTCCCCGACGAAAGCCCATCGTGGCTCGGTGCTCGTATAGACAACTACTGCTTCCATTGTCTACGGTGTTCTACGGACGTGATATTTCATTCCTAGTGTAGTAGCGGCTCAGGTGTTAGCTGGATGCGGCTTCTTTTGTTCGTCAATTGCGCAAATAGCAGACACAACTCCCTGTTGCGTCGTGTTTCACTGTTGCTTGGAGTCAGGCGTAACGAGGAAACGACACGGTTTTTGTAAGTGGTACTTGTCACTCTTTAGCGGACATCTGGAAGCTGGCTGCTCGGTTTACCTCGTGTGCAGGGAGACCACGGTATGCGAATAGTTTGTTACCGGACAACAGCTGGGTGTACGATCGTTGAACACGCTATGTGGGCTGTTTGACTGGTCCGTCATGCCTCACCAGCTATCACCTTGCGACGCGGACTATACGATATGCGCAGTCTCTCATGCAGATCATAAAAAAGGCGGGGCGTGGGAGTGTGTGTGAATGTCGGAGCTTGACGCGTCTCAGTGAAGAACTCTGTGCATGACGGCTCTGTGGTTTGGCTTGGCTGTTGGCAGATGACAGAGGAGCTCGGTATGACACCCGATTTGAAGACGTTTCACACTTTAATGGATACATTCGCGAAGGAAGGCGATGTTCAGAGGTGGGTGATTGCCTATCATGTGCGTGATGTGAGAAACTCAAGAGTTGTTAGATGTAGGCACAGCGGCGTCAACAGACCCCGGAGACCCTGCGGGAAACCACGAGTTTTTCGATGCCCTGGCGTTTCGGGCACGCAGCGCTCCCGCAGCGAGTGGCGGTGCAGTACCGCGCACTGTTCTGCTGCAGTGAAGGCCCCCGGGTATAGAGACCTGGGATACTAAGTATCATCTGTACTGAATGTGCATGACATGGTACCTAATCGCAAATTTCGTTGTCTTCACTCCAGCGTGACCACAAGGGACCCGCACCTGAGAACACACTTATTTAGGGACTACCACATCCTGTGGGCAGAAACGATCTGGACATACAGGGTTTTCAGCTGGGGGGATAGCACCTGAACGCAAATCTGTTGCCTGCTGCAAGACGTTTACTCTGGTGGGTGAAAGCTTCGGCCCACGAGCTCGTGGATATTCTGTTTTCCCGTGAGAGGCGACTGTTTTACTATCTTATGTTTACGGACGCCGTCACCAACGGAGTCTCCGTTTGAGGTGTCCACTCCAGTGTCACAGGCGGCTTCAGGGCTCTTCTGAATGCGGGGCTTCATCCCAATACGCGCACTTTCTCTATTCGGTTTCACGCGGCCGCTCAACAGGGGGACATTGTGGCCGCGAGAGAAGCGCTTTTTGACATGGTGGGTTCCGCCGCCTTTTCGGGGCCTCTCGTGGAGAATAACCCAGTAGGGCAGTCAACACAGACACTTTGCTGCTGGGGTTGCTAGAGCGAGGTTTCTGTTTAGGTGTTTTCGTTTGGTTCTTTCACGAAGCAGCAACCTGGCTGAAGCCTTCTTCGCCTGTATTTACCTACCTTCTCATACAAGAACCAGAAGCGTCGCTACATAGACCACTAGTCTACAGAAAAGCCTCTTGGACTGCTTCATCTGGACTTGGGACTATCCAGGCTCCCCTCACGAAGCTTTCCCTTCCAAATTTCTCACGTCAATAAGATTCACGAGTGCTTTGCTAGACCCGTGCCGGACAGCGCCCAGTTGGACTTTTTGAATCGGTGCGGCTGGTCTGCTTTCAGGAAGCTTGGGGAGTTCAGCCAAACGCTTTCGTCTTCACCACACTAATTCACTTATGTACGAAATCCGGGAACTACGCAAGTGCAGTCAGGCTGTTCAGAGAGATGATTGGCACCAAGGTAAAAGTGAAAGGAGCAGCTTCGTCTCTGATTCTGAACAGGGGTAAAAAGGCCAAGCTCGCTCTCGACAGCACACTTCTCAGCTGGGGCGATTCTTGAAGGCTTAGCAGCGTCCTGACCAGATGTCCGTCCGAAGACCCCAGACGGTTGGTATATGCGCTAGATGTTAGGCTCCTGTCTTGTTCATTGTTGCAAGCCGGGTGCCAGGGCACCGCTCTGCTTACCCACGAGTGGTCCTGCAACTGGGGACAGTACAGGACCGTCAAGAGCGAGCATTTTTTCGCGGCTGGCTGCTTACGTTCTGGGGGCGCAATTCTTTTGCGACCACTAACCTAGTGCTTGTAGACACTTTAGACTCCGAGCAAGTGGCAAGCGAGTCATCATGGGGGTTGGGGCATAGCAGTTTCGCTAGGGTACGAGGCCGGTACCCAGTATTGAAAGCGGCGTAACAACGGTGGCGTCCCGACGATGCGGTTTGTTATGAGTGTGTGTGTGTGTGCTTTGCCATGTACGACCGCAGGTGAAACCAACCGTAGCCTCCTGGACCGCTCTTCTGGATGCTTGCTGCAAAGCCGCGGTAAGCGGCACACGATTGTCGGCTTCCTCAACGAAAATTTCGGCGTTTAGCCCTCCCGCAGGCTCTGGGATTTGCCTGACCGCAGAGAAGCCACTTGCAACCGACACGGCAGGGGAGGGTGTATCTGTAAGGGATCCGCCGCGTCACATTTCCCTGAGTGGCCGTTTTGAAGATAGTCCCTTTTACCGGTACAGGGTCGATGAAGGGCCAGCCACAACAGCTGGGCGAGACGTTGGAACCCAGGGCGGTCAAAAGCCGCACGGCGCGAAATCTTCCAGCGGGTTGGCGCGAGGAGATACGAGGTTACTTGGCTTGACCGAGCGGAGGGTCTCACAAGATGACAACGCTCTACAGCTTCGCCTGTGGCTTATTAGTGCCGTTCGTGCGATGCTGGCGTGCGGTGTGTTTCCGAACGAGTGAGTAGTGTGTTTTCGGCCCTCAATTCGAGGGCCCAAGCATGTTCTTCAATAAGCCGCGTTTTTGGGAGGACACCGTAGGAAGCAGAAGGGCGGAGAGACCCGGAGGTTGCCAAATGCATCCGAGTAAATGCGTAATTGTGGCGTGCAGACTGAGCTCGTGTCTTCTCCGAAAGTTCCGTTTGCTTCTTTGCTTGAATTTGACGGTGAGTCGTCCAAAGGAAGAGAGCAAGCAGGACAGTCCAGCGTCCGTGCGGGACCGTGGGGGGTTGCGTTCACGCATTTGAGGGCTACGTGCTAACAGAAAAGAAAGTTTGTTGAGTGATCGCACATTCTCCAGATTCACAGAAATACCCCGGATACTCTGCATGGCTGCTTGTACACTGCTTGTACACACAAGGAGACGGGGCCACTTGGTATATGCTACGTGCCAATGCAAAACAGCTAGCTGTACGTAATTCTCATGTGGTTTTCTAGCTCGGAGGGGACTTTCCTCTGCGGGCGTTCAGAAGGACATGCAACGTGCTTCTCTACGGGCTTTTACGCCACCCGAATCCTGCTGTACACTTCAATGCCGCCGTAGACGTTTGCCGCTTTATTGCCGAAGGAGGGTTCTCCGTCAATCAGCTGACCTTCACCTCGTTGATATCGGGTTTGCACAAGCGAGCCGGCCCCTCTTCATTGTCCGTCGGAAGTCCCCGCTTTGCGGCGACCGCGCGCTTGGCTCTCCTGTCGTATCCTCGTACTGATGAGCCAGCGCGAGGCGCGGCCCAAGCCAACTTCGGAGATGAGCTGTCCCGAGATGGAGAACGGTCCATGGTAAGATCTCGACAAGGCGTATTTAGCCGTACGCAAACCGGACAAAACTCGAGCTGACGGATGCTAGCGTAGCACCGTGTTAGCGATCTGGATCCACTGCGTAGAGGCGAACGTAGAGGAATTTATCCGAGGGCCGACAGCATGGCGCCCTCTTCTCTAGACGCAGGCATATATGTTGTGAGTGTTCTAGCTTAGTGTAGTAGGGCGGCATATTTTTGGCGAGCGCCACCGGGTGTGTAGCTCAATGGGAGAGCAGCCGACTGCAGATCGGCAGGTTCATGGTTCAATTCCGTGC